>NW_026511143.1:0-104339 GCF_027579735.1 Bombina bombina | reverse complement strand
TTCAAAGGCTAATAAGATACTAGCATGTATTAAAAGAGGCATTGATTCAAGGGAGGAAAGCATAATTCTGTCATTATATAAAGCCCTGGTAAGACCTCACCTTGAGTTTGGAGTGCAGTTCTGGGGGACCAATTGCTAAAAAAGATATTGCAGAACTAGAAAAAGTTCAGAGAAGGGCCACAAAGCTAATAAGGGGATTGGAGAAATTAACCTATGAGGAGAGGCTAGCCAAACTGGGTCTGTTCTCTTTAGAAAAAAGGCGCTTGAGAGGTTGACATGATTACTTTATATAAATATATTCAAGGCCCTTATACAGAGATGGCAGAAGCTCTGTTTATTCCAAGAAAATTGGTTCTGACAAGAGGTCATAATTTAAGGTTGGAGGAAAGGAGATTTAATCTCCTGCAACGGAAACGTTTTTTCACTGTAGAGAGCAATAAAATTGTGGAAACTCATTACCAAAGAGGTAGTGAATGCCAATACCATAGATACATTTAAAAATTAGTCTGGATAAGTTTCTGTATATACTAACAAAATTCATGGATATGATTGCTAGTATTAAATGGGTCACATTTTAATGGGGTTATTTAAGCTTAACTGGAGCTTGTTGTAAGTATTTTAGATTTGTATAGGTTGAACTCGATGGACTTCAGTCTTTTTTCAACCTTATCTACTATGTTACTATGTTACCATAGATGCTAGCGAGATTGATGTATAGCATTAATCATTATTAATTCCCAGCAGTGGGATTCAAGGGTAGCCCTGCTTTATACCATAACTTTTCTCATAGATTTATTTGCCCCCTAAAGGATACACATCAACTAATAATAGGTACACTTCATGATCCTGTACCAACAGACTTCTCACATGCATCTGCTCAGTCCTACATCTAGCTTAATCCCTCTACTATCTCCAGCCTACAGGTATGCACCACATTGCTCACAATTACCCTGCTCATATCAATGGTTTCCAGCTATTATTTTACATAACCAAGCCTGAAACTTGGTATGTATCTCTCTTAGGAACAGAATTTATCTCTCGCTAATGTACATATCCCCCACATAACCCACATTTCTCCTTCACATACAATTCCCTAGGTAAAGTTAGAGGTCTCTCGATAGACTTAAATTCAGAACCTGCTCATCAGTCACTCAACCTTGGATTCCCCATATAGCATATTCCATCTTAATCTCTTTCTTCCCACACTATGGTCTGAAATAGGCATATACATGTTCACCCCATTGTATTATATTAGATCTCCTAGTCTTGGACAATTTTGCTCGTACTTATGGCCCCCTCTACCACACAATATATATTAAATTTCACTAACATAATTGAACTCACACACAGGACCCAACCACATGGTACATACTGACACCATACGATTTAACCTATGTCCCCCACAATTCCCATCTCACCTCAGCAATTAAGGCTCCTATAATATCTACACATCACATATCAGAAATCCATGTCTAAGAGCACCTAGCAGATTCTGCCTATATTGCATCTTATCGCTGTATACCCACTGTAATTCATATGATTTGGCTCTCCTATAACGGCCCTTTATTATAGTAAATACTGTTCATAGATTTCCCTGCGGCAGAGTCCAGGTCTATGGGTGGTTATGCCTATTAACTATACCATGGAAGTGGCACTCTCTCATAATTGATATAGTAGACTTCTGTTTTATCTCATACTTGCGTTAAACGTCTATGGACTCTACACATACATTCTATGTCTCAATTAATCTGAATCTATTTCATACTTATTCCACTATGATAGATTCATGGAGGACCGTATTCAACAGCTGAGCCTCTTACAGCAGTCCAAGGACATTGAGTAAACTGTTAGAGCATCTTTGAGTCGCTCACATCAATTATGGTTTTTCTACACATTGTCATTTGTTTATTTGTTCAAGTTTTATAATATATGTTAAGTGTGACACAAATTTTAACTTTTTCAGCTGTTATGTAACAGTAGAAAGTAACCCTGAGCTAACAGTTCAATTCTACCCAAGGCGTAGTCTCATGGAGGCCTTTCCTTTATTAACATCTCCCATTTTATTGGCATTTCTATGCGACTGGGCTGTTTATCGGCTCAAAAGTCTCATATTACCGCAAGCTGCAATCTCTATTTACCTCTCTAATTCCTAAACTAAAGAAAGCCTTTAACATCTAACATCCTACGACATAATTGCGTCGTATCAGCTCCCGTAATATTCATCACCATGTCCCTCTCCACCCTCCCCCTCAGTTAGAGCGGCTCTTGCCTGCTGATTTACCCCTATCCCCCACCCAAACCATATTACTACTCATCCAAAACTGTAGGTGCCCCCGCCATCTAATTATTCCTTTGTCTCTTACCCATTTAAGGTGATCGACTATTAAGCCACTCCACCTACTACATGTCGTCTGTATGGCTACTAGGCTCTCCAAACCTTAGCACCTACACTATTGCATGAGTTACAATCTTAAGTAGAATTTGGTTTATAAGAAAAAGGTTGGTTTCAAATAGTTATACACAGTTTGTATAATCTCTGATCTACCTATTGCTCTACCAGTAGATAACATGGCATGCCACCTTGACAGAGTAATATAGGATGTTGTCACTTTTTTAATAACAGACATGATGATATATTGTTCCTCTGTATAACTGGTTACCCTTGTTGTTACATTATTTTTCAACCTCAAAAAAAAAACGTTTTAAATTTTTTTTTTTTACAAAATTCAGAGTTGTTTTACAGGGGTACAAGGTAGACCCTCCCTAAGTATCAACATCAAATATCATGAGGATTTTTAAAATCCCCCCATAAATTTATATACCTGCTTTAAATTCTAGAATTCAATGGTTACTTGTTGCAAATGTATTTTGGGGTAAATATGTATCAGTGAAACTGGATGCTGATCAATAAACTGGTTTGCATAATATAATGACCCTCTTCGTCTTTTTCTAGCATCATAAGATTAAAAGGGAATTTGCTTTTAAAGAGGATACCTTCACCATTTCACTTATTTTGCTTATTGAGGCCTGAGGAAAAAATTGCATTTGGATATTTTATTTCGGCTCCTCTTGTCCCAAAAATTTAGAAATTTGAACTATGATGTCCTATGGAGGTGCTTAGTAGGTGGTTTTAACCTCAGAGCTCTATGAACCCACCTCCAGAGGTATTTTAGTGGGGTTGTAAGATCTCTTTATTATCCTAAACAATTCTTGTAGATAGCCACATATATTTGGATGACTAACAAACTCCCCCATATACAAAGAGTGTCTCTTCAGCTACAATTATCTAAATCTTCCAATTTTTCCATTAGTGTGCATCAAATTTTGTCTTGTATTTGCAGACTGCCTGGAAGCCTAATGTACTGAGCCCCATTGGTGTCACGCTTTAAAAAAAGTTCCTAGGCTGTAATACACAGTGCTCACAATGTAATACATGTTTATTTGAGTGGAGAGGTCTTGGTTACACTATAGTGGCTGAGTTTAGGCCTGGGTAATCAACTGCAAATACAAACGAAACTCAGGAGCAAAGTAGCTGTGAAAAGGAGGATCACATGCTACTTATATACAAGTCCCCATCTACGTGTTACATGACACTTTACAAGAGCTCAAGGGTAAACATCAAGAATCGTCAGCCTACGTGTCACATGAACATTCTCAGTTTTCAGGCTCATAAAAACACGCTCCCGCGATACTGAAGAGGAGGAAACTGCGGCCATAAATAAACAGTTACATTGTGCACACAGATAAACTATTTTGTGCAGACAGTGTAACTGCATGTTTGGGAACAATTAATTAGTGTGCACGCATTACTGATTGTTGCAGTGCGCACAAAATAGTTACATTGTTATAACTACTTAATACATCTCGCTCACAATGTTTACATCGTGAACACTGTGTATTACAGCATGGAAAGGTGTGTTTTTTTTTTTTTCTTTAATGTATGTCCCCGGAGGGGCTCTGTACTAATTGAATATCCCTTATGCAAATATTCTTCCTATTCCCCTCCATTTTTTTCACACTGTGAGTCACATGTTGAATGTCTTGGGCATTCGCCAAATAGATCTCTAACATCAGATATAATTTCCTTGTTGAGTTCTTTAGGACAAAGCATTTAGGTCATCTTAGTAATAGCCGTACTCGCAAGTGTACATAGTGTGTGAATTTGAGCTGTAACTTGTTTCATATAGCTTTGAGATGACGGTTCTAGTAGGATGGTCTTTTTGTTTAAAATAGTGATTCATTGTTGTTAGTTTTGGATGTCTATCCATTTTGCCTTGTTTTTTGTATATGGCCATTACAAAAGGTAGAATTTGACTACCCTAAAAATAGATTTCTGAAGAGGACATGAGCTTGATGTCTAGGGTTGTGGGTCGAAAAACCGTGATTGCAGAAAATATATGTATAGTTCAGTGTGTATGCTTTAGGCTGTAACAAGCATGTTTTGCCGTGATCGCTAGAAGCAAAATTACTCCAACTTGCTAAATATATATTATTAGCTATCCACTGTTGTAAGTATGTGTATCTTACTCTGTAACCGACAGTTTACTGGTCGATGAGGCTTGTAAGAGTCTTTAAAAAAGATTAGATATGTCTTAAACGGGCATTCCAGCCAAATTGAAATGCACATGGATCCATTTCAGGTATGAATTGAAATTGTCGGTAATGGGTGTGCGGTGCTAACGAGCCTTTTTTCTCACAGCTCACTTAAGACAAACGCTGGTATTACGAGTTTCTGCAAGCCGTCGTTAGCCTCATAAAAGTGAGTCGTTGAGCAAAATTTAGCTCCCACATCTCACCTCAAATACCAGCGTTGCTTAATTATAGGAAACAATGGGGCTGAGCTGGCTGGGAAAAAAACCTAACACCTGCAAAAAAGCAGCGTTCAGCTGAGGGGGCGAAGCCCTTATCTCTGAAAAGGGGACCAGGGAAAATGAGATCCAGCCTGTCTAAATGAGGTATCTACAACGCTAACTGTTCAGAGCACCCATCGATACCTTCGTGCCTCCAATGACAACACTTGGGCTGCAATAGCCCCTCAGCACATCACACTGTGAATCAGACTCACACGGAGGATAGCGGCGGCCATATTGCAGGGCCACGACGACACATCAACATAGAAACGGCCGGAACAAATGCAAATTGCGGATCACAAGTTAAAAGATATTCCTGGGTCCAGGCACCTCCAGGTTAAGCACGCAACTTCTACAGACACCCAAGCTCAACGACCTCCGAAAAGGACCAGGTGAAAGACCACACGAAGTGCTGCGGCTGCTTAGGCCCACTAACTAATATACGCATCATAACAAGCAAACACTCGCGGGCCAATGTACCAGCCACAATAACTGCAAGATACACGTAAAAAACACCCCTCTTGACACAGAACAAGATCGCATCACTAACACAAGAGGGACTGAGAGACATCATCTCACATCCTAACGCAGTGGCGTGTTGGCTCATAGTAAGCACGCTAGTGTCTTACAGACAGTTTGTGATCCTCATTAATTAGTGGTAAGTGCACTAATACACGCTGCAGACACCCATGAAAGCTTACCAAACCTCACATTAATTGTTTTTTTTTTTTTTTTTATAAAATTTTTATTGAAGTCGCAAACAAATATAACATTCGGGGTTAATCCAAAAACAATGATAAATAAAGAGTATACAGAGCTAATACAGCGATATTGCCAAGACAACCATACAAATTATTTCAGTCCAAAAATACAGTAATAAATTTAAAGAGTGATAAATGAGGGGGTTATAATTGACTAGGATTATGGAGGGGTAAGGGGGGCTGACTAGGTAGCAAAGGTAACCAGGGGGGTTACATAAAGCCCATTCATTTAAAGAATTAGCAAGGAATTGGACTAACAGAAATTGAGACTTCAGTTTTTATGTTTTTACATAGTATGAAAATGAAAAGTGATCCCGCCTTGCTGTAGAAATGGCATATACTAAAATATTCCTTTAAGGGATATAGAGAGGCAAGGGGGGATTGAGTTGCGTAGGATTATGGGAAGGGGGATGCAGCGGGGCAAGAGCCGCTCAAATAGATATGGGGAGGGGGGGGGGGGGGGGGACGTGTCCAATTGCTTTAGAGGTACTGTGAATGGATGAGCTAAAGGGTGGTGGATGTATTGAACTAGTACTCCACTAATGCTAAACACAAAGCGTACATCTGCTGCTAAAGAAACACCAAAATATATCAAAATATTACCCAGGTGAGAAGTATTACAATAGAGAAGGGTGTATCAGCTTGTAATCATTAAGGTTCTCAGGTATAAATTTCCAGAATGGGATATGCGTGTTTGTGGTTTTCAAAGAATGTGGTCATTACAATCAATAATAATCTAAAATGTGCGACTGAGGTAATATAAAAGTAAAAAAATAATAAAGGCTTAGTTGTAATGAGTGGGTAAATGATGCTGTGGGTATGGATTCAGGGCTCCAAAGGTATCTCCCAGGATGGGGTTTTAACAATACATGCTAATCTTGATTACTACTAAAATAACAGTTTACATATTATCATTATCTGATCTATGACAATTATAACCCACAAAGAACTAAGATAGTAGGAGGGTTAATTGCGTCCAACATATTAGATGGCTTTTGGCCGAAAATACTAAAACTTAAATCCAATAGGTACTACCGCCATTATGAATAGGGCACAGAATATCTATCATATGGACATCACTCAAATCAATGAGAATATATCAAGTATTTGCTCACATCATAATCATCTCAAGACCTGCGAACCTTGGAAAAGAAAAAGTAAATACACTCCCATAGCTTAGCTAACATATAATGGGCATACCTAGTAAGACTGTAGAAAAGGAGGTAGCACATAGATCTTATTAATCTAGGCCAGGTCTGAGGTCTCTGGGGGGCTATTGAGGGCAGAAAGTACCATGTTTATAAGGGGGGCTAGGTAGGGTGATCACTAGATTCAGAATTCTTGGTAATGCTCATAATTTAACGTAGTGGGGGAGTGTAGCTTAAAGCTTTTTAAAGCCTTTAGTCATTAAGCAAACACCTAAATTATTAGAGCTATTTATAGAGATATCTATGAATAATATTTAAAGCCACACCGAATTCATCTCGTGTTGCAACCATTCCTTATAATATAAATAGCAGCCCTCTCTACATAAAAGTCTCAGAACTTTATAGATAGCCGATCTCACTAAGATGTCATAAGTTCGTGGAGTAATACTTATAAACTGGAGAGACAAAGTCAGAGTTTATGTATTCCCACCGACACAGAAAAGTTCACTTGTCAGAGGTTGGGTAGCTATTGTTAGCTTAGAATTCTTGGGTAATGCTCATAATTTGACGCAGTGGGGAGTGTATAATAAGGCTTTTTAGTCCTGTAGGCTAACAACTAAAGTAGTGGAGCTAATATATAAATAGGTGATATCTAAGACACTCCATTTTCCTCTAATGTTGCAACCATATCTCATGATATATAAATAGCTGACCTCTCTGCACTATGGTCGCAGGGACTGGATAGTAAGCTGATCTCACTAAGGATAGCACATATTATAGAACAATACTTATAGAACCGGGTAGATAATCTATGTCAAAAGTTATGCTGCCCCCATTGACACAGAAAAGCAGAAGTGGCGAACATAGCCTCTATCAGACAGATCCCTAAAGTAGAGAATAAACACAAAAGAATGTGACACCATAAACATGTGAAGAAGCTAGGTCTGTAGGGGAAACTGGACATTAAGCTAAAAAAAAAAAAAAAAAAAAAACTGTAATCATCAACCTAATAATGAGGGTTTAAATCCTAATTCAAAATGTGAAACATTAAGATTTCAAGGAAGGCATTTGCACACAAATTCTAAAAAAACAGTTAACTTATAACACATATTGTCAAATATCGGAAAAAAAATCTGAGATACACCCCAGTCGAGTTCAGGCATATGAGGAGAGGTCCTTCAGACGAAGTGGTAGAGTTTCTTTAACCCACACCAGATTTAACAGGATCTGTAGGCAGCAGTGAGTGTCTGTTTCAGTGGATGTAAAACACAGGTCAAGCACAGTAAAAGTCCAGCTACGGAATCAATGCTTGTATAAATGACACTCAGTTTACTCAAAAAAAAGAAGACCGGTCATCAAAGCTAAGGACTCCCAATCTTTATGGGTCTTAAACTGCATATGCTGTAGAGTCCGGAGCCCGCCCGCGGGAGTCAGCCGTGCCTTCTCCACTCGGGCCCAGAAGTAGATGGACTGAATGCTGTGCTATACGGGGGTATGAGCTGGGAAAGATCCAGTACTGCGATCTGCATCTCTCCGGTATGGGTGTTTACCCAGATCCTCCTCCTAGCTTCGGTGCGGGTAATTAGATTTTAGTCATAATATTCCTCTCCGCTGCAGGCTGTGCTAGCATTCGTAACGGCATTCTATGCCGCTGTCAGAGCTCTCTCCCTTCGCCGCTGACAATTGGTTTACAAGCGGCTGCTTCCTGTGTAAATGCCCGCGGCTTGTCACGATGTTGGGGCGCCATCTTCAGCACAAGCTGATCTAATGGTGGACCGCAAGTCGATAAAATCCTCCTCTAACTTGCTCCCCATTGCTTCTAGCAGATCAAGTATGTGTGAGTAGGGCACCTCCATCATATATCTGTGACGAAATGGTTTCACCCGGTTAGCTGTAAAAACCGGAGGCGGGATGATAACGGGAGGAATCAGGCCTTTAGTTGCGTTCTCGGCTGGTTCAGATCTTAGGTAGTTAAATCATAAAGAAAGTGTTATCATTCGACTCCAAATCATCCCCTCAGTTGAGTTGTTAGAATATCTTTAAAAGAGGGCTGAGTAGTTGTGTGAAAATCCTTATATTATTTAGCATTCTGTAGGAGCTATTGATATTAGCGTCTGAATCCGGCCATGGCTTGGACACGCCCCCACATTAATTGGTTTTAATAGTACTGCCTCATAAATATCCCCGTCTCCAGTATCATATATACCTTGGGACTGAGTTAGGTTTACTCAAACAGTATACTGTACTAGAAAATATCTAATATAAATAGAGGCCTATACTCTCCCCAGAAGATCTGTGTATAAATGAAGGATTAAGCAACTCATATCAGCTTTAACAATTACTACTAACTAAAGGATATGGCATAACATAGACGACTCGGAGACCTAACTACCCCTTGACAACAAATTCAGGAGACGCTATCACAGGGGAACATAACATGGCACCTAAAACCCGAGACTTGCTGCTCGCACTGACAGAGCTGCTGATTATCATGCGGCAGCTCTTAACTGCAGAAGTTAAGATGGCATTCTCGCCTACTTTTACAAAGGAGCCCTGCGCAGAATTGTCTGTTCCGGACGATACCCAGAAATGCTTAATCCAGGGGACTACAACATTTCCAGTGGCAACGGAGCCCAGCTTTTCTTCCTTCGCCGCCCCAGAATATGGCTTCCATATCACGCAACAACAAGTTACATATTAGAGATCCTCCTGTAGAACACCCCACCTCGACCTCTACATTGAGGGAAGGGGACGAAAGCATGGGATACCTCAGCAACAGCTTAAGCAAAGTTCTTACCTGCAGGACACTCTTTTACGCTATCAGGACTCTCAACAACACAGGCGCTATGAAATACCTACAAAGTATCTGGCTGTCAAATGGCGAAGCTCATGTTACTCAGGTCGGTCGATAAGTGCTTGGATGTGGGACCCAGGGGGAGATTTAAATCTCTTTAAAGAGACTATGGCTAAGGGATTGGCCTAAATCTCTACTGGAGGTGTGATCCCTTTTCTGCCAGGTTGAATGATGAACGCTGTGATGGTCACCCCTAGGAAGTTGAATGTAGCATGGGGCCCACATCACCACATCACTTACTGTTACTATATATTTAAATTTACCTTCTTCTTCCTTCTCTAGCATGTTTTGGTGTGTGTTTGTTGGCAAAGTTACGATTTTGTAGGTTTCTACTAATGTAACACGTAGATCATATGTCCTGTTGTCTATCAATAATATAGCCAATATAGTTTGCTAATTAAATGTGATATGCTTTGACATAGAGATATTTTACCAGAAGCTGAGAGGGTTTATTTCTATTATACCTAACCAGGGGCATACTTTCATAGCATTGTGTATTGGGGTAGTTCTCATGATTCTGATTTATTGAACGTAGTTCACATTACTATCAATTTCTACTCCTAGCCTCGCCTAATATCTTAAGGTGCTGTCAGCGGCCGAGGCACGGCAGTCCAATCTATTTAACGTTGCAGATGGGTGAATTGGTGAGAATGGAGTAGCTTTCGGTTTTATGTAAAGAACTAACCCGTATTAGTGAGTCAAACTACCTAAATGCGTACACTTCTACAAACTACGGAAATAAAGTTATACCACATTAAGAGACAGCTTACCCAAAGGTAGAATAAGCCCCTTATGATGCTTAAATACACAAAACCCTTGCATTAAAGCTGATGAACCTTTGCAGTCCACTGCCTGACTTGGTCTCACCTGAGAACAACTCTAACCCCTGCTCTGTAATGGTTCCCTGGCGACTCCCCATTATCCAAGGTGAACAAAGGCTTTTGCACGTTCAGAGTTCAACCCCACCCTTCACAACAGCTAGACTAGCCTAAGTAACACTTCTCACCTACCAAATTAATTCCACTTAGCTAGACTCTACTTGCCTCTGCATATACTTCTAAGTAATCCTCTACAAATAAGTTGCATTCCTATCATAACTCCATCACCGTTCATTTTATCTATCAGACATCAGAGCTTTTGGTTATCTGTATACTTTACATTTGTCTACACTTGCTATAGCTTCCTCTTTAAGCTCACATGTATACCTCTTTAATGTAAGCAGTGTTTTTCAGCTATTCAAGCTATATTGGATCTAAAGTTATGAGATTAACAGCTGTCAACTTCATAAGGTAGCATAAGTGTAAGATAACAACTGCATTGTAGTTCCTTTATTTTTAGCGTATTGCCTTCCATTCAGTAACCACAGATAACTTTGGTAGTTTACTAATATTTGCCTACACTGTCATCCCTTTTTTATTAACACAATAGGATTAATAACTTTAGTGTCTATATAAGCATTTGGGTCCCTAAATGGCTAAGCTATCCATCACTGGGGTGATATTTTTGCGCATGACTTATTGCTTGATAAGGTGGTATACCCCCCTTTTATGCTATGGGCAGTTATATTTTTCTGTAGAGATCTGAGCTAATTATGCTTTACCGCCATCTATTCACCGCTGTAAACTAGTACTCACAATTATAATAGAGCTCCATACCCCTTCCAGATTGGTACTACAGAATAAGATATGTTTATCTATACCCAATAAGTATAATTAAGACTGAGCCCCCAGTAATGTAGTAGCCCATCACCCCCATATGTTCTTTTTAAAAATTTAGTTCACTAACCCAACTAATCACCCACTGAACTTTTCATATACTTCTTAAATGGGATCCGACTGATTTAGATTATACTATCACCCTACACAAGTGGATCTTATGTTTTACTGCTTGTCATTTTAGCCAGGGAATATTATTGATTAACTTCTATATTGCTCGAGGTGTGATGTATAAGTTACATAGGCATGAGCTTATACTCCTTTTGATAGCTGAAATACAATTTCCTATTTTTATACCATCCCATGGCTAAAAACCTTACTAAGATAGAAGCTAGAAAGGCATCTCCCCTTTCCCACTCTGTATATCAGGGTGGGTCATACCCAATATCCCTTTCCCGTCTGTGTCCAGTGGAGACAACAACCCCTGAGGGGAGATACAAATTGCATCTCTTACTTGTAGTGATTGCAACATAAATGCCATAGGTGTGTAAAATGAGCCTCATATTGGGGGGCCAAAACGTTGATATTTTACATATATCCTTATTTCTATATTAATATATTTATGATCTCAATTCAATACCATTTGAAGCTTTGAATAGTAAACTTAATTTCCATCCTAACTGAATTGGAGCCATACCCGCTCCTTCTTGATATTCATTACAAATTATACGTAACTGTCATATAGTTTAGTGCTGCACGCCACGCATTATGTTATGATAGCTAATTGACCTAGTCAATTAACATTTTTATGGTCTTCCGCCCCCCCCATAGCTGTTGACCATTGCTATTTACATTGTTGCTCTTGTTGTTTTATATAGCGGTGCTTACCCGCTGATATTTCCCCAACTTCCCCCCTTGCTCTATACTCTGATCTTGGTATCAAGACCCTTTCATAATAAGAAGCATTCCATTCTTTGACGAACTAGATATTGAAGTTCTCAAGAAGTTCATAAATAAATTGGGTCTTCTTAGTAGCTACAGTGCTCCTTCAGAATGTGTTTTAAAGGGACAGTCTAGGCCAAAATAAACTTTCATGATTCAGATAGAGCATGTAATTTTAAACAATTTTCTAATTTACTTTTATCACCAATTTTGCTTTGTTCTCTTGGTATTCTTAGTTGAAAGCTTAACCTAGGAGGTTCATATGCTAAT
This sequence comes from Bombina bombina, assembly GCF_027579735.1. Classification (NCBI taxonomy): domain Eukaryota; kingdom Metazoa; phylum Chordata; class Amphibia; order Anura; family Bombinatoridae; genus Bombina; species Bombina bombina. Next base: position 91,859 of record NW_026511143.1, on the reverse strand, counting down.
TTCTTAGACCTTGAAGCCCACCTCTTTCAGATTGCATTTTAACAGTTTTTCACCACTAGAGGGTGTTAGTTCACATATTTCATATAGATAACACTGTGCTCGTGCACGTGAAGTAATCTGTGAGCAGGCACTGATTGGCTAGACTGCAAGTCTGTCAAAAGAACTGAAAAAAGGGGCAGTTTGCACAGGCTTAGATACAAGATAATCACAGAGGTTAAAAGTATATTATTATAACTGTGTTGGTTATTCAAAACTGGGAAATGGGTAATAAAGGGATTATCTATCTTTTAAAACAATAAAAATTCTGGTGTAGACTGTCCCTTTAACACAATGGCCTGGAATAATAGCTACTTTCATTACCATAATAGCTACTTTCATTGTCATATTGTTGTTGAGACAATCATTGCTATGTACTGTAATATTTATATGTCATATTTTTACGTTGTCATTATAAAAAACCCTCAATAAAAAAATTATTTAAAAAAAAAAAAAAAACAGCGTTCAGCTCCTAATGCAGCCCCATTGTTTCCTATGGGGAAAATAAAAATGTCTACACCTAACACCCCTAACATGAACCCAGAGTCTAAACATCCTTAATCTTACACTTATTAACCCCTAATCTGCCGCCCCCGACATCGTCGCCACCTACATTATATTATTAACCCCTAATCTGCCGCTCCAGACACCGCCGCCACCTACATTATACTTATGAACCCCTAATCTGATGCCCCCAACATCGCCAAACCCTACATTTTGTCTATTAAACCCTAATCTGCCCCCTCAATGTCGCCACAACTATATTAAATTGATTAACCCCTAATCTGCTGCTGCCAACGTCGCCGCCACTATAATAAATTTATTAACCCCTAAACCTAAGTCTAACCCTAACACCCACTAACTTAAATATAATTTAAATACATCTAAATAAATTTACTATAATTAACTAAATTATTCCTATTTAAAACTAATTACTTACCTGTAAAATAAACCCTAAGCTAGCTACAATATAACTAATAGTTACATTGTAGCCCATCTTAGGGTTTATTTTTATTTTACAGGCAACTTTGTATTTATTTTAACTAGGTAAATAGTTATTAAATAGTTATTAAATAGTTATTAACTATTTAATAACTACCTAGTTAAAATAAGTACAAATTTACCTGTAAAATAAACCCTAACCTAAGTTACAATTACAACTAACACTACACTATAATTAAATGAATTACCTAAACTAACTACAATTAATTACAATTAAATTAAATAAACTAAATTACGAAAAATACAAACACTAAATTACAGAAAATAAAAAAGAAATTACAATTTTTTAAAATAATTACACCTAATCTAATCCCCCCTAATAAAATAAAAAAGCCCCCCAAAATAAAAAAATTCCCTACCCTATACTAAATTACAAATAGCCCTTAAAAGGACTTTTTGCGGGGCATTGCCCCAAAGTAATCAGCTCTTTTAACCTGTAAAAACAAATAGAATACCCCCCAACATTAAAACCCACCACCCACACACCCAACCCTACTCTGACTGAAACCCACCCAATCCCCCCTTAATAAAACCTAACACTACCCCCCTGAAGATCACCCTATCTTGAAGACATCCGACGCGGAGAATCCTCTTCCATCCAACGGCAACTGAAGAATGAAGGTTCCTTTAAGTGACGTCATCCAAGATGGCGTCCCTTCAATTCCGATTGGCTGATAGAATCCTATCAGCCAATCGGAATTATGGTAGGAAAAATCCTATTGGCTGATGCAATCAGCCAATAGAATTGAAGTTCAATCCTATTGACTGATCCAATCAGCCAATAGGATTGAGCTTGCATTCTATTGGCTGTTCCAATCAGCCATAGAATGCAAGCCAATAGGATTTTTCCTACCTTAATTCCGATTTGCTGATAGGATTCTATCAGCCAATCGGAATTGAAGGGATGCCATCTTGGATGACGTCACTTAAAGGAACCTTCATTCTTCAGTCGCCGTCGGATGGAAGAGGATGCTCCGCGTCGGATGTCTTCAAGATGGACCTGCTCCGCCTCCGGATGGAAGAAGATAGAAGATGCCGCCTGGGTGAAGACTTCTGCCGGTCTGGATGTCCTCTTCTGGCCGGATCGGATGAAGACTTCTGCCCCTCTGGAGGTCCACTTGTGCCTGGCTGGGTGAAGACGTCTCAAGGTAGGGTGATCTTCAAGGGGGGGTAGTGTTAATTTTTTTTTTAAGGGGGGATTGGTTGAGTTTTAGAGTAGGGGTTGGGTGTGTGGGCGGTGGGTTTTAATGTTGGGGGGGTATTGTATTTTTTTTTACAGGTAAAAGAGCTGATTACTTTGGGGCAATGCCCCGCAAAAGGCCCTTTTAAGGGCTATTTGTAATTTAGTATAGGGTAGGGAATTTTATTTTTTGGGGGGACTTTTTTATTTTATTACGGGATTAGAGTAGGTGTAATTAGCTTAAAAAAATTGTAATTATTTTTTTATTTTCTGTAATTTAGTGGTTTTTTTTGTGTACTTTAGTTTATTTAATTTAATTGTAGTTAATTGTAGTTAGTTTATGTAATTAATTTAATGATAGTGTAGTGTTAGGTGTAATTGTAATTTAGGTTAGGATTTATTTTACAGGTAAATTTGTACTTATTTTAACTAGGTAGCTATTAAATAGTTAATAACTATTTAATAAACTATTCTACCTAGTTAAAATAAATACAAAGTTGCCTGTAACTTTGGGGGCGGCAGATTAGGGGTTAATAAATGTAGATAGGTGTCAGCGATGTTAGGGACAGCAGATTAGGGGTTAATAAAATTTAACTAGTGTTTGCGAGGCGGGAGTGCGGCGGTTTAGAGGTTAATATATTTATTACAGTGGCGGCAATGTCTGGTCGGCAGATTAGGGGTTAAAATTTTTATTTAAGTGTTTGCGATGTGGGGGGGGGGCTCGGTTTAGTGGTTAATAGGTAGTTTATGGGTGTTAGTGTACTTTTTAGCACTTTAGTTAAAAGTTTTATGTTACGGTGTTTGCCCCATAAAACTCTTAACTACTGACTTTTAAATGCGGTAGGAGTCTGGACAGGAGAGGGTGTACCGCTCACCTTTTTCCAGCAATCGTTAATACCGGCGTTAGGAAAATCCCATTAAAAAGATAGGATACGCAATTGACGTAAGGGGATTTGCGGTATGCGAAAATCGTGGAAAAAATGTGAGCGGTACACCTTTACCTCTCTGACTCGTAATACCAGTGGGCGTCAAAAAGCAGCGTTGGTCTGGGCACCAGCATTTTAAACACAGCACTTGCTCAGAGAACCTAAGGTGCTTGTATCATCTGGTATTGACTCAATTTGGTAATTGATAACATGCTACAAGACCCACTCATGCTCTAAGCAGCTGCCATATTCAAAATGCTTGCACACTGAGAATATCTAGCTATGCTTCAAAGAGAGAAAAATGTTAACACTAAGGGCTATATTAAAAGTTAAGCATTAATTATCACTCTCTCCGTTTGCGGCAGCACGATAATTACCAGCCATTGCAAGTGGCTAGTTATTGCTACCCGCGATCTCTGGTTAATTTTCCTAAAAGTGCCCCAAATGCCCTCAAAATAGAGGGCATTATAGTTTTTTATTAAAAAAGAAATCTAGCATTTTTTTTTATAAAAAAACTGCACTAGGCAGTTTTGGGGCTTTAAAGTTGGTGGGAACGGCACTAAAAAGTGTGTTTACATTGCGGTCTATGGGAACAGTGTGTTCTCATAGATCGCAATGTAAATATATATGTATATGCTTCAACACATATATTTATGTGTTAATATGTGTATATACACATATAAACACATAAATATGTATGCATATATTCATATACAAATATATTTAAAAATGCTGCCCATTGCTGCGTTCCTTACCTCTTTCACTGTGCGAGGCTCTGATGCTGTGTCTGGCGGTATCAGAAAGAGATTTCCATAGGAGCCTATGGAAATGCGCTTTCATGAGCGCGCTCCCGTTTGCACATTAACTCCGCTAGACGGAGGCTTTTTGTATGTATCAGGTACCTTGTGTATTACATATATTGTGAGTGCATTAACATATTCCCTCACAGACTTCAATGGAGCACAAAAAGAGGAAAAACACAGCCTTCTCATGCACAAACCTGATTGCCTTTAACCAAAGTGCACTAACCCGACATGAAATATCAATATTTCACATACCAATGTTCTTTACATAGCAGAATAAGTTCTATTTATTCATAAATACATGTTTCAATATATATATATATATATATATATATATATATATATATATATATATATATATATATATATATATATATATATATATATATATAATATTTTTGGTACAATATATAGCTATACAGTTTTACTGTAAATAGTTTACATTCTAATGTTCTTCACATAATATCTATATATATATATATATATATATATATATATGTGTGTGTGTGTGTGTGTGAAGAACATTAGAATGTAAACTATTTACAGTAAATAAATAGTTAAACACTTTATTAAATATAAATATTGCATAAATATGGCTTTTCATGTTTTCATCTACTTGACTGCAAAGGGCTCCAATGCATTTATACTATATATACTTATATATGTCTATATAGGTATACATATGTATTTATATGTTTATAGGTGTATATATGTCTGTAAATACATATACACACATATAAATACATAAATACATCTGTACACACATACATACATATAAATATATACATATTTAGACATGTATATGTATGTATATCTATGCTTAAGTAGTTTGCATTGCTTTTTTTTTCTTCTAACACCTGAGACCTTGAGGCCAATTTAACAAATGTCTTGCGGATCAGGTCCGCAAGACATCGCTGAATGCGGAGAGCAATGCGCTCTCCGTATTCAGCATTGTACCAGCAGCTCACAAGAGCTACTGGTGCAACGCCGCCCCTGCAGACTCGCGGCCAATGGGCCGCCAGCAGGGGGTGTCAATCAACCCGATCGTACTCGATCGGGTTGAATTTCGGCGATTCCTGTCCGCCTGCTCGGAGCAGGCGGACAGGGTTATGGAGCAGCTGTCTTTGTGACCGCTGCTCCATAACTTGTGTTTCTGGCGACCTGAAGACTCGCCAGAAACACGGGCCCACAAGCTCTGTTCGGAGCTTGATAGATAGGCCCCCTTATATCTTTGAGCCTTATAACTTTTTTATGCAATATTTTTTGAATACGTTTTATCAGACAGTGTTATTATGATTGTAACTGTTCTTTTAAATGTATTTTTTATTTTTTTTCCCACTTTTTTTGTTAAGCGTAACAGAGTTCAGAAGTCACACTATCCCGATGCATGTTAAATTCAATTGCCCTCAAGCGTACACTTTTACTTTCAACTCGTAATACATGCTCTACTTCTGATACGCACAAAGAGCCGCGATAAATCCCTTTTCGCTTGCGCACAACAGTTAGCGCGCCACTCATAATCTAGCCCTATATATACAATGAATTGTATACTATTTCATTACTATAATATTTCTATGCAAATTAAAATATTAGGTAATTGTATAATCTCAATTTTAAATATATGTTCCTCATAGGTTAGTAGAAATCTTTTTTAACCCCTTTGTAATTGATTTTTCAAATGATTTATTTGGGGGTATCACATTGGATTAATCCCTCTGTCTAAATTATAATATCTGATCTCTTTTCTGTTTTCAGATTATTTTTTTTCAATGCAACAGTTGCAACTCTTATCTTTGTTCCATGAGATAAGAAATGTAATTACCTTCATTTTAACTACATATAGGGAAATACTAAAACTAAATTTGCCTCTTAGTGTAAACCAAAAAAACCTGTAGGAGCAGTATGAGAGCTAGTTGTATTTCTATAACAGAAGTAATGTTCATAAGGCATTGCAATATTACCTTACAGAACAAAGGTGTAACATAAAGGCTAGAAAAGCTTCACAGATGACCTCACATCATGACATTCCGTGTCAAACACTTGAAACATTCATTCCATCTTCTTTCAGAAGCCAACTGAGTAAAGGCAAATAGGCCAGGTGCAAGTATTTCATTTAAAAGTCTCTCCAGATTTATATTAACAGACAGAATACAGAACATCTGACATGTTCAAAGCATTCCCTGTCTGAAAGCTTCTCCTGACTTCTCACTCATTTTACCAGACCGTATTCCCAAAGCTAAAAGGAAGAATCTGAGATGAAAGCAGCACATTCATATACACATCCTTAGGGAGCTAAGCTTTATTTTAAATAAGTGCTGGGGAAAATCATTAATTCAGATTAATGGTTCAGTTTATTTGATTGACAAAGTGGTTTCTTTTTGTATAATAAATAGTGGTTTAGTTAACAGACGTAACAAAACTATTATGTACTAAGGTATTATGTATTACTTATCAGTCTTAATTATGTCAGGAAATAACTTTATTACACTTGAAGTGTAGATTCCTTTAAAGGGACAATCTATTACAGAATTTGTATTGTTTAAAAAGATAGATAATCCCTTTATTACCCATTCCCCAGTTTTACATAACCAACACATTTATAATAATATACTTTTTACCTCTGTGATTACCTTGTATCAAAGCCTCTGCAGACTGCCCCCTTATTTCAGTTCTTTTGACAGGCTTGCATTTTAACCAATCAGTGCCCTCTCATAAGTAACTCCACGGGTGTGAGCACAATGTTATCTATATGGCACGCATGAACTAAAGCCCTCTAGCTTTGAAAAACTGTCAAATGCATTCAGATAAGAGGCAGCCTTTAAGGGCTTAGAAATTAGCATATGAGCCAACCTAGGTTTAGCTTTCAACAATGAATACTAAGAGAACAAAGCAAATTTGATGATAAAAGTAAATTGGAAATTGTAATGTAAAATTACATGCCCTATCTAAATCATGACAGTTTAATTTTGACTAGATTGTCCCTTTAAGTCATAGTGCTGTAGACCAATTTTTAATGTGTATTTTATAATTTGCTGTACTCATAAATGTGTCTTACATGAAAACATAATAAGGACTTTCCAGAGGAAAACAAACAATACAAAATATCAACCAATTCAGGACATAGGAAAAAGAAATGTCTGTAGAAAATATGACCTCCTTTTTACATTATAGGGATCACCAAAAGAACACCATACCCACAGTGAAGCATGGTGGTGGAAGCATCATGCTTTGGGGCTGTTTTTCTTCAGCTGGAACTGGGGCCTTAGTTAAGCTAGAGGGAATTATGAACAGTTCCAAATACCAGTCAACATTGGCACAAAACCTTCAGGCTTCTGCTAGAAAGCTGGACATACTTGAAAACGAGAGAAATCTCAAAGTATCCTTCCTGGTAAAATATTTTATAAATAAACGTCATCTTTCAGCATGACAACGACCCAAAGCATACATCCAAATCAACAAAGGAATGGCTTCACCATAAGAAGATTAAAGGGACAGTAAAGTAAAAAAAAATCTTTCATGAATTAAATAGGGCATGTAATTTTAAACAACTTTCCAATTTACTTTTATTACCAATTTTGCTTTGTTCTCTTGGTATTCTTAGTTGAAAGCTAAATCTAGGAGGTTCATGTGCTAATTTCTTAGACCTTGAAGACTGCCTCTAATCGGAAAGCATTTTGACAGCTTTTCACCACTAGAGGGCGTTAGTTCATGTTCACTTAAAAGGACAGTAAAAACAACTTAAGGGTTTTATATAAAATGTTTAGTTATAATGAGTTACAATATATTATTTATTTTGCCCCCCTTTACATGTAATTTAACTGAAAGCTATTTCTAATACTCAGAATTTGAAATAAAACTGCTGACTTCTTAAGACCCTGTTACATATCTGTCCCTAAGTGGCTTTTTTTTTTAAATTAATGGTATAACTACCTTATTAAATTCTCTATTGGATTCTGCCCTGTTTTATCAGGCATTTCAACCAATTGTAAAGCAGTAAAAACATTAATATATTTGTGCTTTTTTTTTTTTTAAAATGGTTTCAGCTTCCTATATTGAAGCATTTAGAATGTTTGAAAAGATAAATGCCAGACTATATTTCCTCCACAGTATAAATATGTTGTAACACTATATATCTACTTCCCTAAATAGATTACACATCAGTTGATCGCAATCAAAAGCACATCTATTTTTGCAAGTCTAAAGTAATTTTTTTTAAAGCAATATCCAACATGAATGCCCTATAGAAGCATTTAGTGCATTCATGTTGGATACTGCTCGAGCGCCAAGTTGTTTGTCAAGTAGTGGCGTTCTTCATGTTCTGTGTTATACTTTTAATATAACAACAATAATAATAATGGCTTAGTTCAGGTGTGAAAAAGTGCTACATTTTACAGCTGTAATTTGGATTGCGCTTGAGCGCACCACAACTCACCCCTTGTAATATGAGGGCAATAAGTATGATGTCACTCCCTGCGCTAGTCAATAAAAATATAGGGCTGGCTATTTGAAACCTATTTTATATATATATATATATATATATATATATATATATATATATATATATATATATATATATATATATATATATATCTGTGTTTCTTTAATATTGAGATTGACCCCCTTTTTTTGCAGGCAAAGAAAATGCCCCTTGGTCTATATTTTCACATGAAATTGTGTTGTATTGGGTTTGTTTAGAAACGTGTAACTACACAAGAGTAGTTTAATTAGATATCACTGTGCAGAACATCACACCTTATTTTCTTGGCAACAGATGTCTTTTTATGAATTGCAAATTTTACAAAAACCCAGAAACAAAATGTAAAGTAAGTGCAGAAAGGAAACTTTATTCTAATCCTTTTTCATGTAATTATCCTAACGATGCAGAACTGATTTTTTTTTTTTTTTAAACTAATGTGTAAGAAAACGAAGCTGCTGATGTGCTTGACATTAAGAATTGCTTTTCCTAAAGGATTTAGATATAATTTTCTTGCATAATTAACATGCATAATTTATTAAATTTAAAAGATGATTTCCTGCTTTGAAGCTCAATAACAAACTTTAAGCAACAAAAAAAAGGAAAAAAATAAGGTTTGGTGATAAAATGAAAATTTTATTTAAATTTAAAATTATTCGCCAAAAACAAGTAATATAGTGATGTCATAATAAAGTCCTGCAAAAGTGAATAACTAAAGGATATCAGAAACATCAATAAAAAAAGGTCTAAAAGTAGCAACAGACAGTGGTCTGATAGTAAACGTTTCATGAATATATAACAGTAAGACTGGAGTTCTTTAGAGGAAAGACAAGCCCTAAAACAGACAAGTGTCAGTTACAAGTATTTACCAAAACATATCCAGCAGACAATCAGATACAGGAGATAGGACTGGTTCTCTGGAGTTAATGTAGGGACTGGGCTGAACCTTAAAGGGACACGGAGGTCAAAATTAAACTTTCATGATGATTCAGATGAAGTATACAATAACAAACAAACAAAAAAAACCATGATGCTTACCTGATAAATTTCTTTCTTTTGCGATGTACCGAGTCCACGGTTTCATCCTTACTTGTGGGATATTATCCTTCCTAACAGGAAGTGGCAAAGCAAGCACCCACAGCAGAGCTGTCTATATAGCTCCCCCCTTAACTCCACCCCCAGTCATTCGACCAAAGGCCAAGGAAGAAAAAGGAGAAACTATAAGGTGCAGAGGTGACTGAAGTTTTCAATAAAAAATACTGTCTGTCTTGAATAGACAGGGCGGGCCGTGGACTCGGTACATCGCAAAAGAAAGAAATTTATCAGGTAAGCATAAATTTTGTTTTCTTTTGCAAGATGTACCGAGTCCACGGTTTCATCCTTACTTGTGGGATACCAATACCAAAGCTTTAGGACACGGATGAAGGGAGGGACAAGACAGGAACCTAAACGAAAGGCACCACTGCTTGCAAAACCTTTCTCCCAAAAATAGCCTCCGAAGAAGCAAAGGTATCAAATTTGGAAAAAGTATGAAGCGAAGACCAAGTCGCAGCCTTACAAATTTGTTCAACAGAAGCACCATTTTTAAAAGCCCATGTGGAAGCCACCGCTCTAGTGGAGTGAGCTGTAATTCTTTCAGGAGGCTGCTGTCCAGCAGTCTCATAAGCCAAACGGATGATGCTTTTCAGCCAAAAGGAAAGAGGTAGCCGTAGCCTTTTGACCTCTACGCTTTCCAGAATAGACAAAAAGAAAATGTTTGACGAAAATCTTTGGTTGCCTGCAAATAAAACTTCAAAGCACGAACCACGTTCAGGATGTGCAACAGACGTTCCTTCTTAGGAGGATTAGGACACAGAGAATGAACAACAATTTCCTGATTGATATTCCTGTTAGTAACAACCTTAGGGAGGAACCCAGGTTTGGTACGCAAAACCACCTTATCAGCATGGAAAACAAGATAAGGCGAGTCACATTGTAACGCAGATAGTTCAGAAACTCTTCGAGCTGAAGAGATAGCGACTAGAAACAGAACTTTCCAAGATAAAAGCTTAATATCTATGGAATGCATGGGTTCAAACGGAACCCCCTGAAGAACTTTAAGAACTAAATTTAGACTCCATGGCGGAGCAACAGGTTTAAACACAGGCTTGATTCTAACTAAAGCCTGACAGAAAGCCCGAACGTCTGGGACATCTGCCAGACGCTTGTGCAATAGAATAGACAAAGCAGATATCTGTCCTTTTAAGGAACTAGCTGACAAACCTTTCTCTAATCCCTCTTGGAGAAAAGACAAAATCCAAGGAATCCTGATCTTACTCCATGAGTAACCTTTGGATTTGCGCCAAAAAAAGATATTTACGCCATATCTTATGATAGATTTTCCTGGTGACAGACTTTCGAGCCTGAATCAAGGTATCTATGACCGACTCAGAGAAACCCCGCTTAGATAAAATCAAGCGTTCAATCTCCAAGCAGTCAGTTGCAGAGAAATTAGATTTGGATGCAGTGGCAGAGACCATGGTAGCAGAGATGACATGTCCACCAGGTCTGCATACTAAGTCCTGCGTGGCCACGCAGGCGCTATCAAAATCACTGAAGCTCTCTCCTGTTCTGGCAATCAGACGCGGAAGGAGAGGGAATGGTGAAAACACATAAGCCAGGTTGAACGACCAGGGTACTCTGCTAGAGCATCTTTCAGTACTGCCTGAGGATCCCTTTATCTGGACCCGTAATAAGGAAGTTTGGCGTTCTGACGAGACCCCATCAGATCCAATTCTGGTGTGCCCCATAACTGAACCAGTTGAGCAAACACCTCCGGATGAAGTTCCTACTCCCCCGGATGAAAAGTCTGACGACTTAGAAAATCCGCCTCCCAGTTCTCTACCATCGGATTATCCTGGAAACTTCTATCATCGCTAAGGAACTCCTTGTTCCCCCCTGATGATTGATATAAGCCACAGTCGTGATGTTGTCAGACTGAAATCTGATGAATCTGGCCGAAGCCAGCTGAGGCCACGTCTGAAGAGCATTGAATATCGCTCTTAATTCCAGAATATTTATTGGTAGGAGGTCCTCCTCCTGAGTCCACAAACCCTGTGCTTTCAGGGAATTCCAGACTGCAACCCAGCCCAGTAGGCTGGTGTCCGTCGTCACTATAACCCATGCTGGCCTGCGGAAACACATTCCCTGGGACAGGTGATCCTGTGACAACCACCAAAGAAGAGAGTCTCTGGTCTCCTGATCCAGATTTATCGGAGGAGATAAATCTGCATAATCCCCATTCCACTGTCTGAGCATGCATAGTTGCAGTGGTCTGAGATGTAATGGAGCAAACAGAACTATGTACATTGCCGCTACCATTAGTCCGATTACCTCCATACACTGAGCCACTGACGGCCGAGGAATGGAATGAAGAGCTCGGCAGGTGGCTAGAATCTTTGATTTCCTGACCTCCGTCAGAAATATTTTCATGTCCACCGAGTCTATCAGAGTCCCTAGGAATGAAACTCTTGTGAGAGGGGAAAGGGAACTCGTTTTTTACGTTCACCTTCCACCCATGAGATCTTAGAAAGGCCAACACGATGTCCGTGTGAGGCTTGGCTAGTTGGAAAGTCAACGCTTGAATTAGAATGTCGTCTAGATAAGGCACCACTGCTATGCCCCGCGCCTTAGGACCGCCAGAAGGGACCCTAGCACCTTTGTGAAAATTCTGGGAGCCGTGGCCAACCCGAAGGGAAGATCCACAAACTGGTAATGCTTGTCCAGAAAGGCAAACCTGAGGAATTGGTGATGATCTTTGTGGATAGGAATGTGTAGCTACGCATCCTTTAAGTCCACGGTGGTCATATATTGACCCTCCTGGATCATTGGTAAAATAGTTCAAATGGTCTCCATCTTGAAGGATGGGATTCTGACGAATTGGTTTAGGATCTTGAGATCTAGGATTGGTCTGAAGGTTCCCTCTTTTTTGGGAACCACAAACAGATTGGAGTAGAACCCCTGCCCCTGTTCTGTTTTTGGAACTGGGCAGATCACTCCCAAGGTAAATAGATCTTCTACACAGCGTAAGAAGGCCTCTCTTTTTGTCTGGTTTACAGACAATTGAGAAAGATGGAATCTCCCCTTTGGAGGAGAATCTTTGAAATCTAGAAGATACCCCTGGGTTACGATTTCTACAGCCCAGGAGTCCTGAACGTCTCTTGCCCAAGCCTGATCAAAGAAATAAAGTCTGCCCCGACTAGATCCGCTCCCGGATCGGGGGCTACCCTTTCATGCTGTCTTGGTGGCAGCAGCAGACTTCTTGGCCTGTTTACCTTTGTTCCAAGCTTGGTTAAGTTTCCAGACTGGCTTGGATTGAGCAAAGTTCCCCTCTTGCCTTGCAGCAGGGGAAGAGGAAGCGGGACCACCTTTGAAGTTTCGAAAGGAACGAAAATTATTTTGTTTGGTCCTCATCTTATTTGACTTATCCTGAGGGAGGGCATGACCCTTCCCTCTAGTGATATCTGAAATGATCTCTTTCAGTTCAGGCCCGAATAGGGTCTTACCCTTGAAAGGGATGGTAAAAAGCTTAGATTTTGATGACACATCAGCCGACCAGGACTTAAGCCATAACGCTCTACGCGCTAAAATGGCAAAACCTGAATTCTTTGCCGCTAATTTAGCCAGATGAAAAGCGGCGTCTGTAATGAAAGAATTAGCTAGCTTAAGAGCCCTAATTCTATCGAGAATATCATCTAATGGGGTCTCCACCTGAAGAGCCTCTTCCAGAGCCTCGAACCAAAAGGCAGCTGCAGTGGTTACAGGAACAATGCACGCTATAGGCTGGAGAAGAAAACCTTGATGAACAAAAATTTTCTTTAGGAGACCCTCTAATTTTTTATCCATAGGATCTTTGAAAGCACAACTGTCCTCAATAGGTATGGTTGTATGCTTAGCCAGAGTAGAAATAGCTCCCTCCACCTTAGGGACCGTCTGCCACGAGTCCCGCATGGTGTCGGATATGGGAAACATCTTCTTAAAAATAGGAGGGGGAGTGAACGGAATACCTGGTCTATCCCACTCCTTAGTAACAATGTCCGAAATCCTCTTAAGGACCGGAAATACATCAGTGTAGACAGGAACCTCTAAATATTTGTCCATTTTACACAATTTCTCTGGAACTACAATAGGGTCACAATCATCCAGAGTCGCTAAAACCTCCCTGAGCAATAAGCGGAGGTATTCTAGCTTAAATTTAAATGCCGTCATATCTGAATCTGTCTGAGGGAACATCTTTCCTGAATCAGAAATCTCTCCCTCAGACCGCAAATCCCTCACCCCTATCTCTGAACATTATGAGGGTACATCGGATACGGCTACTAAAGTGTCAGAAGGCTCAGCATTTGTTCTTAACCCAGAGCTACTACGCTTCCCTTGCAACCCAGGCAGTTTAGATCAAACCTCTGTGAGGGTAGAATTCATAACTGTGGCCATATCTTGCAAGGTGAAAGAATTAGACGCACTAGAGGTACTTGGCGTCGCTTGTGCGGGCGTAACTGGTTGTGACACTTGGGGAGAACTAGATGGCATAACCTGATTTTCCTTCTGTCTGAGAATCATCCAGTGCCAAACTCTTATAAGTCAAAATATGCTGTTTGCAATTTATAGACATATCAGTACATGTGGGACACATTCTAAGAGGGGGTACCACAATGGCTTCTAAACATATTGATCAAGGAGTTTCCTCAATGTCAGACATGTTGAACAGGCTAGTAATGAGACAAGCAAGCTTGGAAAACACTTTATTCAGTTAAAAAACAACAATTATCAAAAACGGTACTGTGCCTTTAAGAGAAAAAAAAAAAAGGCATATACAAACTGCAAAACTGCTTAAAAATAGCTCAATTTTTTCGAAATTTTTACAGTAGATTCAATAAGCTTTGGGAAGATTGCACCACAAGCAAATTAAGCAATTAACCCCCAAATATGGAAACCGGATTGACAAGTGTCAAAAACCGGCAAAAAAACTTTTCAGCACCTTGCCACAGCTCTGCTTATCAAATGTAATTCTTTCCTTCAGTATCCTTTGTTCTGTTCTTGAGAGCATACTTGTAGGCTAAGGAGTGTGCACGTATCTTGAGCACCATATGGAAGCGGCATTAGCAATCTTATAAATATCTGTACAGTGTCCAAGCATGTGTACGCTCCTTAGTCTACCTCTGTATAATCTCATGGAAAAGAATGAGTTTAACAAAGGATACTAAGAGAAAGATGTAAATGTTGTAATAAAAGTAAAGTGTCCATTTCATTTCAGCTGGATCTCTCAGCAATGTTGTCAGAGGGCTCTTCACTTATTATATAAAAAGTCACTGACAGCAATAAACATGTCTGTGTAGAAATCTACTAAAAATATTTATTGTGTTTTAGAGAGAAAAAAAAAAAATACAGCAAGTGTAAGCAGATCCACTAAATTAAAGTGCAGAATTGGGATATTTACACAAAAATGGAAAAAAATCCATAAATGACTATAACTGCAGAGCTTTGTATATATGGAAATAAAATTAACATTCTGAGCCGATATTCAAAGCTCAGAATTGTATTTACGTTGTCCTCTAAAGCAGATAATCATAAATGTGCAACATGTTACTAGATTCCCAATAGCTCTTAAAGGGACACTGTACCCACTTTTTTTCTTTTGTAATTCAGAAAGAGCATGCAATTTTAAGCAACTTTCTAATTTACTCCTATTATCAAATTTTCTTCGTTCTCTTGCTATCATTATTTGAAAAAGAAGGCATCTAAGCTTTTTTTTGGTTTCAGTTCTCTGGACAAAACTTTTTTATTGGTGGATGAATTTATCCACCAATCATCAAGGACAACCCAGGTTGTTCACCAAAAATGGGCCGGCATCTAAACTTACATTCTTGCATTTCAAATAAAGATACCAAGAGAATGAAGAAAATTTTATAATAGGAGTAAATTAGAAAGTTGCTTAAAATTTCATGCTCAATCTGAATCACAAAAGAGAATTTTTGGGTACAGTGTCCCTTTAAACCTACTGCTTTCACCAAATGGTGTCACAGACAAATCGTGATGACCAAGAGTGGGGAACATTTAGATGCACAATTTCATATAACACTCTACCTGTAAACAAGGAGACCATAAGGCAAACAAATCTATAGAACACACTATTTACCTGTAACAACACCTCCAGATCACAGTTTTTCCAGAGCTTCAGCCATATTATGGAATACACAGCAATTCTAATAGGCACTTCTGTACATAGGCTTCAGAATACAAACACAGAACTTTGGCTTTTATTTTTAATATACATATATAAAAAAAAAATATCCACCAATAGTACAAACAAAAATCATAAACAGTGCAGGAGATATGAACTGTATCCATCTGCTTCCATGGAAGTCGAGAAGCAACAGCAGGTGGTCTAATTTAAATATTCCACTTTATTCCTGAATTAACAAAGAGCAGTTACACATATGTATAAAAAAAAAATACTGTCTTTCAAATGTAAAACTTTACACTGCTAGATGAGACATTTCCTTCCACAGTTCTTGTCCTTTGAGGTTTAAGCACTGGCTGAATATGTGCTGTCACACTACCGAATATCTTGCTGTCTCTATTATTCTCTGTGCACAAGAACAAACAGCCCTAAGAGGAACAGAACTGCATACTGAAAGAGAGTGAGAAAACAAGATTAGGTGGTCTGTTTGGAAATAACAATGGTTAAAAGATAATGTATTATTCCCCTCTAACAAGACATGGAAAGTTATTCTTTTTACATCTAAATAACTGGCAGCTAGGAAAGCCCTGTACTATAGCAATGGATATTAGTAAAATGATGATAATACCCACAGGTTATGACTAATCCAACAAATGTTATTGCACAATGCTGATCAAAGACAACATTTCTGCTTGTATGAAACAACTGTCAAAGCATAAACTTTAAAGAAATGCAGCTTACCTTAAATTTAGGATAATCATTCATGAGGATCGTAACAATCCCAATGTATGGAACAAATCTATAATTAAGGGAAAAAAGGGCACACTAAATATTTGTACGCAACACTTAAACAAAACAATGGCACGTGACAAAATTTAGCAATACTTTGGAACCAACTAGTTTGATAAGGAGCAAGGTGTGTTTTTAAAGTCCAGGAGTCAACCCCAAAACGAAATATCCCCCAATGCATTCAAGCTAAACAAAAAAATTGTAACTGGTCAGAGAAGGCAAGAAATTAAAATTTCATCATACTTAAAGTGATGGTAAACAATAGATTATTTTGTACTGTGTGTTGATTTAATCTTATTGTTTAATAATTGATTAATTGCAGTTTTGGACGCTGACCGCAAGTATATAAAAACATAATTTATGTAAGAACTTACCTGATAAATTAATTTCTTTCATATTAGCAAGAGTCCATGAGCTAGTGACGTATGGGATATACATTCCTACAAGGAGGGGCAAAGTTTCCCAAACCTCAAAATGCCTATAAATACACCCCTCACCACACCCACAAATCAGTTTAACGAATAGCCAAGAAGTGGGGTGATAAGAAAAAAGTGTGAAAGCATAAAAAATAAAGAATTGGAATAATTGTGCTTTATACAAAAAAATCATAACCACCACAAAAAAGGTTGGGCCTCATGGACTCTTGCTAATATGAAAGAAATGAATTTATCATGTAAGTTCTTACATAAATTATGTTTTCTTTCTTTCTTTTTAATTAGCAAGAGTCCATGAGCTAGTGACGTATGGGATAATGACTACCCAAGATGTGGATCTTTCCACGCAAGAGTCACTAGAGAGGGAGGGATAAAATAAAGACAGCCAATTCCGCTGAAAAATAATCCACACCCAAAATAAAGTTTAAATGATAAGCAGAAGATTCAAACTGAAACAGCTGCCTGAAGTACTTTTCTACCAAAAACAGCTTCAGAAGAAGAAAACACATCAAAATGGTAGAATTTTGTAAAAGTATGCAAAGAAGACCAAGTTGCTGCTTTGCAAATCTGATCAACCGAAGCCTCATTCCTAAACACCCAGGAAGTAGAAACTGACCTAGTAGAATGAGCTGTAATCCTTTGAGGCGGAGTTTTACCCGACTCAACATAAGCATGATGAATTAAAGATTTCAACCAAGATGCCAAAGAAATGGCAGGGGCCTTCTGACCTTTCCTAGAACCGGAAAAGATAACAAATAGACTAGAAGTCTTTCGGAAATTCTTAGTAGCTTCAACATAATATTTCAAAGCTCTAACAACATCCAAAGAATGCAATGATCTCTCCTTAGAATTCTTAGGATGAGGACAGAATGAAGGAACCACAATTTCTCTACTAATGTTGTTAGAATTCACAACCTTAGGTAAAAATTTAAAAGAAGTTCGCAACACCGCCTTATCCTGATGAAAAATCAGAAAAGGAGACTCACAAGAAAGAGCAGATAATTCAGAAACTCGTCTGGCAGAAGAGATAGCCAAATGGAACAAAACTTTCCAAGAAAGTAATTTGATGTCCAACGAATGCATAGGTTCAAACGGAGGAGCTTGAAGAGCCCCCAGAACCAAATTCAAACTCCAAGGAGGAGAAATTGACTTAATGACAGGTTTTATACGAACCAAAGCTTGTACAAAACAATGAATATCAGGAAGATTAGCAATCTTTCTATGAAAAAGAACAGAAAGAGCAGAGATTTGTCCTTTCAAGGAACTTGCAGACAAACCTTTATCCAAACCATCCTGAAGAAATTGTAAAATTCTCGGAATTCTAAAAGAATGCCAGGAAAAATGATGAGAAAGACACCAAGAAATATAAGTCTTCCAGACTCTATAATATATCTCCCTAGATACAGATTTACGAGCCTGTAACATAGTATTAATCACAGAGTCAGAGAAACCTCTTTGACTAAGAATCAAGCGTTCAATCTCCATACCTTTAAATTTAAGGATTCGAGATCCTGATGGAAAAAAGGACCTTGCGACAAAAGGTCTGGTCTTAACGGAAGAGTCCACGGTTGGCAAGAGGCCATCCGGACAAGATCCGCATACCAAAACCTGTGAGGCCATGCTGGAGCTACCAGCAGAACAAACGAGCATTCCTTCAGAATCTTGGAGATTACTCTTGGAAGAAGAACTAGAGGCGGAAAGATATAGGCAGGATGATACTTCCAAGGAAGTGACAATGCATCCACTGCTTCCGCTTGAGGATCCCTGGATCTGGACAGATACCTGGGAAGTTTCTTGTTTAGATGAGAGGCCATCAGATCTATTTCTGGAAGTCCCCACATTTGAACAATCTGAAGAAATACCTCTGGGTGAAGAGACCATTCGCCCGGATGTAACGTTTGGCGGCTGAGATAATCCGCTTCCCAATTGTCTATACCTGGGATATGAACCGCAGAAACTAGACAGGAGCTGGATTCCGCCCATACCAGAATTCGAGATACTTCCTTCATAGCCAGAGGACTGTGAGTCCCTCCTTGATGATTGATGTATGCCACAGTTGTGACATTGTCTGTCTGAAAACAAATGAACGATTCTCTCTAGAAGAGGCCATGACTGAAGAGCTCTGAAAATTGCACGGAGTTCCAAAATATTGATCGGTAATCTCACCTCCTGAGATTCCCAAACCCCTTGTGCTGTCAGAGACCCCCAAACAGCTCCCCAACCTGTCAGACTTGCATCTGTTGAAATTACAGTCCAGGTCGGAAGAACAAAAGAAGCCCCCTGAACTAAACGATGGTGATCTGTCCACCACATCAGAGAGTGTCGTACAATCGGTGTTAAAGATATTAATTGAGATATCTTTGTGTAATCCCTGCACCACTGGTTCAGCATACAGAGCTGAAGACGTCGCATGTGAAAATGAGCAAAGGGGATCGCGTCCGATGCTGCAGTCATAAGACCTAGAATTTCCATGCATAAAGCTACCGAAGGGAATGATTGTGACTGAAGGTTTCGACAAGCTAATATCAACTTTAGACGTCTCTTGTCTGTCAAAGACAGAGTCATGGACACTGAATCTATCTGAAAACCTAAAAAGGTTACCCTTGTCTGAGGAATCAATGAACTTTTTGGTAAATTGATCCTCCAACCATGATCTTGAAGAAACAACACAAGTCGATTCCTATGAGATTCTGCTAAATGTGAAGACTGAGCAAGTACCAAGATATCGTCCAAATAAGGAAATACCACAATACCCTGTTCTCTGATTACAGACAGAAGGGCACCGAGAACCTTTGTAAAAATTCTTGGGGCTGTAGCTAGGCCAAACGGTAGAGCCACAAACTGGTAATCCTTGTCTAGGAAAGAGAATCTCAGAAACTGATAGTGATCTGGATGAATCGGAATATGCAGATATGCATCCTGTAAATCTATTGTGGACATATAATGCCCTTGCTGAACAAAAGGCAGGATAGTCCTTATAGTTACCATTTTGAATGTTGGTATCCTTACATAACGATTCAATATTTTTAGATCCAGAACTGGTCTGAAGGAATTCTCCTTCTTTGGTACAATGAAGAGATTTGAATAAAACCCCAGCCCCTGTTCCAGAACTGGAACTGGTATAATTACTCCAGCCAACTCTAGATCTGAAACACATTTCAGAAATGCTTGAGCCTTCGCTAGGTTTACTGGGACACGGGAAAGAAAAAATCTCTTTGCAGGAGGCCTTATCTTGAAGCCAATTCTGTACCCTTTTGAAACGATGTTCTGAATCCAGAGATTGTGAACAGAATTGAACCAAATTTCTTTGAAAAAAACTTAATCTGCCCCCTACCAGCTGAACTGGAATGAGGGCCGCACCTTCAGGTGGACTTGGGAGCTGGCTTTGGTTTTCTAAAAGGCTTGGATTTATTCCAGACTGGAGATGGTTTCCAAACTGATACCGCTCCTGAGGATGAAGGATCAGGCTTTTGTTCCTTGTTGTGACGAAAGGAACGAAAACGAATATTAGACCTAAATTTACCTTTAGATTTTTTATCCTGTGGTAAAAAAGTTCCTTTCCCTCCAGTAACAGTTGAGATAATAGAATCCAACTGAGAACCAAATAATTTATTACCCTGGAAAGAAAGGGAAAGCAGAGTAGACTGAGAAGACATATCAGCATTCCAAGTTTTAAGCCATAAAGCTCTTCTAGCTTAAATAGCTAGAGACATATACCTGACATCAACTCTAATTATATCAAAGATGGCATCACAAATAAAATTATTAGCATGTTGTAGAAGAATAATAATGCTATGAGAATTATGATCTGTTACTTGTTGCGCTAAAGCTTCTAACCAAAAGGTTGAAGCTGCAGCAACATCCGCTAAAGGTCTAAGAAGATTACCTGAACACAAGTAAGCTTTTCTTAGAAAGGATTCAATTTTCCTATCTAAAGGATCCTTAAAGGAAGTACCATCTGCCGTAGGAATAGTAGTACGCTTAGCAAGAGTAGAGACAGCCCCATCAACCTTAGGGATTTTGTCCCAAAATTCTAATCTGTCAGATGGCACAGGATATAATTGCTTAAAACGTTTAGAGGGAGTAAAAGAATTACCCAAATTATTCCATTCCCTGGAAATTACTTCAGAAATAGCACCAGGGACAGGAAAAACTTCTGGAATAACTACAGGAGATTTAAAAACCTTATCTAAACGTTTAGATTTAGTATCAAGAGGACTAGAA
This sequence comes from Bombina bombina, assembly GCF_027579735.1. Lineage (NCBI taxonomy): Eukaryota > Metazoa > Chordata > Amphibia > Anura > Bombinatoridae > Bombina > Bombina bombina. The sequence continues at coordinate 70,772 of NW_026511143.1, read as the reverse complement.
TCCTCAATTTCTAATGCAATTAGGACTTCTTTAAGTAAAGAACGAATAAATTCCATTTTAAATAAATATGAAGATTTATCAGCATCAACCTCTGAGACAGAATCCTCTGAATCAGAAGAACCAATATAAGTATCAGAATGATGATGTTCATTTAAAAATTCATCTGAAAAATGAGAAGTTTTAAAAGACTTTTTACGTTTACTAGAAGGAGGAATAACAGACATAGCCTTCTTAATGGATTTAGAAACAAAATCTCTTATGTTATCAGGAACACTCTGAGTATTAGATGTTGACGGAACAGCAACAGGTAATGTAACAGTACTAAAGGAAATATTATCTGCATTAGCAAGCTTGTCATGACAAACAGTACAAACAACAGCTGGATGAACAGATACCAAAACTTTACAGCAGATACACTTAGCTTTGGTAGCTCCAGCACCAGGCAGGGATATTCCAGAAGTATCTTCTGACTCAGCTTCAACGTGGGACATCTTGCAATATGTAATAGAAAAAACAACATATAAAGCAAAATTGATCAAATTCCTTAAATGACAGCTTCAGGAATGGGAAAAAAATGCCATAGAACAAGCTTCTAGCAACCAGAAGCACAAAATAATGAGACTTAAATAATGTGGAGACAATAGTGACGCCCATATTTTTTTTAGCGCCAAAAAAGCCGCCCACATTATTTGGCGCCTAAATGCTTTTGGCGCCAAAATGACGCCACATCCGGAACGCCGACACCTTTGGCGCAAAAAAACGTCAAAAATGACGCAACTTCCGGCGACACGTATGACGCCGGAAACAGAAAAAAATTTTGCGCCAAAAAAGTCCGCGCCAAGAATGACGCAATAAAATGAAGCATTTTCAGCCCCCGCAAGCCTAACAGCCCACAGGGAAAAGTCAAATTTTTAAGGTAAGAAAAAATGATTTATTCATATGCATAGTCTTGAGAAAGGCCCTTTTTTGAGGGCAGAAACGCGTTGACATATTGGTAAGCATTACTTTAAGCTTTACTTCATTCTCATATTGGATACACTATGTTGTGAATTTCTTTTTTTTACAGGGACACTTTTTAGGATACCATAGGAGCAGCTGACAGGTGCTAGGATCCAATCAGCTACTTCAGCAACCACACTCAGGAATTTGGATCTGTTAAAGTAACTAACATTGGAAGGAATCAATTTCCTCACTTTCACCTTGCTTTTCATCACCCATTTTTTCCATTTTTTTGTTTTGATTGACTTATTTTTGTTCTTCACTAACATTTGTTGATCAACTTTTTGAACACTTTTTTGGATTATATTTTATATTTTATTTTTTATGTTATTGCATATTGTGTATTTTATTTTTTATGTTATTGCATATTGTGTATTTTATTTAATTATATCTTAACCTCACTGGATTAAGTAGCTAGCATTTTTATATCCATTTGCACTCACTCACTATTTGATTGTATCTATACATTTATTTTGCTACCCCCCTTTTTTTGCACTGCAGTGCATTTTTTTATTTTTTGGAACACTATTTTTGTAACACTAATTTTGAACACTATTGTTTGTATTATTGTTTATTAGTTTTTTGCTTGATGCACTTGCTACAGTTGTACTTAGGCTAATTCTGTTTTATCAGTATAGACTCTTATTCTGGTGTACCACTCACACTGATCACCTGTTATTACCTCTGTTTTTATTGTAATTATCAGCTTTGGCCCTTTGAGCAGCTTCTGTAAGATATTCCTGTATTTGTAATTTTATTTATATGTGCTTTTTACATTTTTTATATATAGTCTTTTATTACTGATGCTTTTTAACATGGTTCATTAAATAATCTTCTTTTATCTCTCTGTGAGTATATTTATCCCGTAGAAGGAGATCACTGCATTCAAATAGGCAATACTCTCCTCACATCCCTTTGACATTCACTGCACGCTGAGAGGAAAACCGGGCTCCAACCTGCTGCGAAGCGCATATCAACGTAGAATCTAGCACAAATTAACTTCACCAAAGTTTGTAAAACTGATTTGTGGGTATGGTGAGGGGTGTATTTATAGGCATTTTGAGGTTTGGGAAACTTTGCCCCTTCTGGTAGGAATGTATATCCCATACGTCACTAGCTCATGGACTCTTCCTAATTACATGAAAGAAATAAGGATCTGTAAAGATTAAGTCATCAGTAAAAAAAAAAAAAAAAAAAAAAATTACGTGCCTAATGGAGAATTGTGCTTATTGGTTCCTAAAACCTTGATAATAAAACTTTTAAAGATAACAGCAATGTAAACGTGGAAATACAAAAATTATCATTACAACATTTTTTAAGAAGCATCAAACAGGTTGAGATCTGTGCATATCCTAAAAAGGGCTAATTAAGTAAAAACAGTTTGCATAAAAAAATTGTTTAAAAATTGTTGGCAAGTATTTTAAAATAATTTTCAAAAATAAGCAAAAATACTTAAAATAGCCATGCTGTCTGGACACTGTGCTCCACCCCTCTTATCAGTGTTTAGACACAGGCATTGTATTTCATCTGAGTTCACAGCTTCTAGGCATGCTCCAGCAGATAATCCCTATTCATTTGCGTATTTTACCAAAACAACAATGGATATAGCTACAGCCATAAAAGGAATTGTGTGGGGGGAGTTAGAGCTGTACAATTCAGAAACTTAAAAGAAAGGGTTAATGGCGAGGCATTGTAGTATAAATTTGCAGGTAAAGTAATTAATAGACAAAATATAAAAATATGTACATCTCAACTTATGTCCATTTAACCAAGTATATGTAACTGAGTTAAAAAGGCATATACTTTTTTTTTTCTTAACTTAGTTAAGTTAGGGGGTGTTAGGTTAGGGGGCTTAGTGATTAGATTAGTTCTTTGCGTTGTGGGGGGATGGCGGTTTAGGGGTTAAATAGGTTTATTGCATTGTGGGGGGATGGTGGATTAGGTGTTAATAGCTTACTTAGGTTTATTGTGTTAGGGGTTAATAACTATTAGGTACTTTGCGATGTGGGGGGTTGGCGGATTAAGGGTTAATAGATTTTATTCGTTATTGCGGTTGACAGTTACATATTATACATGCGTTAGGTGTTAGTTAATACTTTTAGGGAGTTGCAGTGCTCATATATTCAGCGCAAGGCTTGCTGCGTCTGCTTATGTGCCGCGTGGTGAAAATGGAGTAAAATTTCTCTATTTTTACAGCGTAAGTCCTTGCGCTGAATATGTGATACCGAATTGAGACGCCGGTTCCATGTTAGTTTATGGGAGTAAAAACTGTGGGCAACGGGTGAAATATACGCGCTTTTGCGGGCAATGCAGCAGATGTAATCTCGCCCTAGATGTTAAATTCTTAGGCAGACAACTTGACCACTACTCTATCAGTTCCCACTGATGCTTTTAAATGTATTTAAAAGTGATACCCTATGTAAGTGATACAACAAAGCAAATAAAAAATGTGATCAAACAAGCACAGTGCAGATAAAAATGCAAAAAAATATACTTAAAGGGGCAGTAAACCTAGCAAATTATGTTATATAATTCTGCACATAGTGCAGAATTATATAAAATTAGCTTTGAGCTAGCTTTTTTACAACGAAAACAGAACGCTGCTCCTGCCTCTACTGAGCAGATCTGTTTTCTTCTCCTAAGCGCATCGCGGGCACGCTGTCTAGTCACAGCGCGCCCGATCGTGCTATTAAACTCAATGTAGCTACATTGAGTTTAATAGCGCAATCGGGCCGGCTGGGATTAGATAGCGTGCCGCAATGCGCTTAGGAGAAGAAAACAGATCTGCTCAGTAGAGCTAGGAGCGGCGTTCTGTTTTCATTGTACAATATCTGTCCAACCCTTTGCTTTACAAAGCTGGCGCTAAGTTAATGTTATATAATTCTGCACTATGTGCAGAATTATATAACATTTTCTAGGTTTACTGCCCCTTTAAATTATAATTCACCAAAAATGAAAATAGATGTAGAAAGTCCACTTTATTTTCTTGAATTCTTCTCTTATAGTAATGTCTTAGGGTGGTCTCCTTAAAAAGATAGAAACACAGACATAGTGCAAAATAGTTTACATATAAAATGATATCCCAAGCCGAATGAACAATACTCGCATGGGGGAGAGCTTCTATAGCTCTAAGTTAGATGTTATTTAAAATCCCACTGGCATAGAGCAGAACATTTATTCCAAGGATTTATTACAATATTAAAAATGTTATATATATAAAAACAGATAAAATAAAATACAAACAAATCTTACAGAGTCAGGCACAGATTTCAATCAAGGGAATGCACACCGGCAGCGTGTATTAGACCTGTAAACTTCAGAGGGACCAGTCTTTTCCAAGTAACCTCAGTTTATCTTTATTCACTACACCGCTCTATTTGTAAATAATTCTCTTCTCCAACGTTGGTTTTTTTTATTGCAGAGGAGAGAAGGGCTTGATAAATCGAGACCATAGTAGGGTTTCAAGAGAATAGATAATCAAGAAACAACTTTCTGAATTTAATTCACGGAATACTCCACATTTAGGAATTCACCCAAAGATAATTGAAAGACTTCACAGAATTGGAAACAAAAAAAAAAAAAAAAAAAAAAAAAAGAGGCCTAGAACTGCGATTGTGAAATTGGTCTCAAGAAAAAGGATATTGTTTTCACCAATCTGTAGCAGGTTGGTTAGGGAAAAAATATTGATTTATGTTGCAAAACTTTGCAAAGCTTAAGATCAAGGATGGAGACAACCATTTGACCTTTGATACTTAGATGCTGCTCAAACATTGTTACACTCTCTCAAAAACTAAAAGGAATTTCCATTCTGTCGATTTTTATATAATTTTTTATCCTTTTTTATATACCTGATGAATATGGTTCTACTATGGAATTCAACGTTGAGAATAGAGATTCCTCACTGAATAATTCTCTAATTTTCACTTATTGTTGAATTTCTACTTGGTTTTTATATTGGGTGTCACTATAAATACTGAAGTTGGTGCTAAGTTTATGTATACATGCATTAATTCACATTTAATTAGTTTGTCAAAAGTCTTATGACAGATTATATATATATATATATATATATATTTATTTATTTAAACACAGAGCATATATATCAATTCAAAATAAGTAAAAGGATGTGTTTATTTTTTTTATTTTTTTAAATTCCCTGGCATAATTTTATACAGCACTAATAAGACTTTATACAGCATTAATAAGACTAAAAGTGCATTGTGGAAAGGGGGGGTTACTCCCGAATAAAATGGAAATTTGTCTTGAAACAGTTAAAAAGACTAGGTTCATAAAATATTTTTTACAAGAAATACATTTATCCCTAACAGAGCTTCAGAACCTTAAAGGGATGTTAAACAGTAAATACATGCTAGAAAAAATAATGTATTCAGAGCAAACATAAGCCATAGAATGTGTAAATTTATTTTTTACAGTTATACAAGTTGTTTAAATATTACAAATATAAGTGTAAAAGTTTAATTTCTATAACGTACTTTAGTTTCTATAAAGGAATGGGTTTGAACTAATTTTCAATTTATCTCTGTGCAAATAAAGCTTTGTGGAATCCCTTTTAGGTTATCCTATGCACAGTCTCATTTATTGTCTGTTTTTTATTTGTCCTTAATTATCAGCAGGGGAAACAAATAAGAGGCAACTTCCGTTCAAACATGGCAGCGCCCATTACTTTATAGAAACACAGTGGAATTTTGAAAACCAACAATTTTTAGAGTAACAGGGAAGAAAATAAATAATTGAAGTACGCTGAAAAAAGGTTTTGTTTATTTTTAACTACACATAATTATATATTTTATATCACAATGTTATGCTGTTTAAAATCCCTAAAGAGGGTTGGGTGAAATAAATGTAGTTCTTCTTATACTAAGGCATCACAAGGGGCTGTGATTCATTTTCTCAAGAGATTGAATTATTTAATTAAAAAGATTTTTGGGGATAGAGAATGAATATATATTATTATAACACAGGTATTTTTAATAAAGTTTTTACACTGTTTTATGTTTATGGTCCTAACAAGAAAGATTACGATATTCTGGGAGAAAAACTCCCAGACATTTGTTTATTCTGTGAGAAAAACTTTAAAGACATTTGTTTACTTTTATGGCTTCTGAAATTATCTTTGTGGTGATTTTAAAGGAATATAAACCCTTAATTTTTATTTCACAATTTAGATTTAGCATTCAATTTTATACAACTTTCAAATTAAAATATTTAAACACATTGCTTTGCATTGTCACTAGTGATAAAAAGGAGATGCTCAAACAAATTAGAGCATATAATTTTATCACTATGACGGCCCTTTAAATAAAGTCAAAAGCAGAAAATGTGCAGTGCCCACTGAAAGATTAAATATAAATAATGAATGTTCTGTGATCTAGAAGAATCTGTACATTTTAATTTTTTTCCACTGGAAAAGGGCTTTTAATTGATGTTAGGTTTTAAGTGATAAAAGACCTTATGTAAAGGGAATTTTCAGTTGAATTATGTGCTACTCTATGAAATGACAGTGGGGGTGTTAGAACACAAACAAATATTTGTAGCTATTTACTGACAATGATAAACTAGTAGAGAGCTAATGACTGAAAATGGCAGTATTGCAGGAAAAAAAATGAAATATATAGTTTACTTTGCATAATGCCTCAATGCTTCTTCATTAACCCCCAATGGTGCATGTTAAATGAATGTAAACTTCTTATCAGAATATTGAAGCCAACTTTTTCAGGAAATTATTTCTTCTAAATTCTAATATCAACTATAAATTATATTATATGAATAACCAGTAAGAAACAGACATCTATCCATATTCCATATACCAATAAAGTCTTCAAACCTTCCACAAATATTTGATTATTATATGAAGATTTAACGGGACAAAAAACGAACAAAAAAAACCCAATATATTTTCTTTCTGAACTCTTGCAGAAAATAAACATACTAGGTCTGCATGAAAAAAAAATAAGTTTTACAACAGCCTACCCTGTCGTACCCTACCCTCTGTCTTATTTGGAGGAACTAATCTGGATTTGTTACAGGAGTGAAAGCAACTTGCCAATGTGATTTTATTAGCAAAACTATCATTGTTTTGAAGATACTTATCTTATCTCTGATGAAGCCAGCAAGGGACAGATCTGTGGCAGGGTTAGGCTTGTAAAACCTGCCACCATATGTACTTCAAATTCTTAGAATAGGAAAACAAATCTAAGAATCTAAAAGGTTTACCATCCTTTTAATATTTTGCAGTTTAAACAGTAGTTGGGATATTATTTCTTCTACTTAAAACATGTATATTTAAATCCTGCATTTAACTGATTATATATAGGAGAGGCTATTTTCTTTCTAACTAGTTCTGATTTTTTATAAATGAAAGTTATTTATTAAAAGAAACCAGAGGAACAGGCAGGCTACATAAAGAGCTAATTGAATTAGCTTTTTTTTTTTTTAATAAAAGCCTTTTGTCCTCCACACGAATACACTTAGTTCAAAGAAGATGAGTCACATTATTATTATTATATTATATTTTTTAGAATTGCTTTTATACATTCCATACATAAACATTCTTTGAAGACCCTTAACCATTTTCCCATCACATTAATATACTTTATACAGTTTATAGAATATGAGTCACATTAGATCTTTGTATTTGCATTAAAGGATTAGAAAAGTCATTTACTTGATAACTGTTGTAAACACTCATCATATAATATCAATATAACATTTTTTCCCCACTTACTAATTTCTAAAAACAGAGCCTGTAATATATTCAAAATAATATTTATTTTATCAAGTCTGACGTAGTACACAACAGACCACATTTATATACACATATACATACACACGACTATTTGCTAAAAGGTAGAAACGTCACCTCACAGCAAATAGCGTTCTGCCGTGGGCTGCCTGAGGCGCTCAGCACGACAAACACTTAATAATAATAGTAATAAAATCACCCTATGGAAACATCTTAAATACACTACACTAATCTATAATATACACACACAAGGACATGATGAGTTGTATGTCCATTTATTTATTTATTTTTATAAAGAAAATTTTTAAATGTGTGTATTTATTTTTAAAGGGACATAAAACAGATTGAGATCTGTGCATATCCTAAAAGGGCTAATTAATTAAAAATAGTTTGCATAAAAAAATCATTTAAAAATTGCAGACAAGTATTTTAAAATAATTTTCAAAAATAAGCAAAATGAATTACATAGCTAAGCTGCCTGGAGCAGCCGAACTCCACCACCCTTATCAGTGTTAAGACACAGGCATTGTATTTCAACTGAGTTCACAGCTTCTAAGCATGCTCCAGCAGTAATCCCTATGCATTTTTGCATTTTACCAAAACAATAGATATAGATACAGCCATATAAGGAAATTTGTGGGGGGAGTTAAAGCTTTACAATTCAGAAACTAAAAAGAAAGGGTTAATGGCGAGGCACTGCAGTATACATTTGCAGGTAAAGTAATTAAAGTACATATTATATTTTGTCTCTATCCCAACTTGTTTTATGTACCTTTAAGGATAAAATTACTTTCTCTTCTGTGCTAACTTGTGTTTTGGCATTTCCATCTTTCCAAACTTTACCTTTCTGCTTATTTTTTCTTTACCTCCCTCAATCAAAACTAAATTTATGCTTACCAGATAAATTCCTTTCCTTCCTGGCAGGGAGAGTCCACAACTTTATAACTGTTGGGAATATCCACACCTGACCACCAGGAGGAGGCAAAGACACCCTAGCCAAAGGCTATAAATCCCCCTCCCACAAGTCATTTAGCCGAGGGAACGAGGAAAAGCAGAAGCATTAGGATGTAGGGGTGGCAGAAGAATAAATTCAAATAGGAAGACGTCACAGAAACAAAAACAACGGGCGGTTTGTGGATTCTCCCTGGCAGGAAAGAAAGGAAATTATCTGGTAAGAATAAATTTAGTTTTCCTTTCCAAGGCAGGGAGAGTCCACGGCTTCATAACTGTTGGGAACCAATACCCAAGCTCCAGAGGACACAGATGAATAGACTGGAGGGACAAAATAACAGGAGGCTGACCCTAAACTGAGGGCGACAGCAAATCCTTATTTATTCAAAGAATAATAGGAGACAAGCAAACAGTCGACATTTCGGGATCCTATCCCTTACTCATGCCATGCCTGCCAAACAGTGTACACATATACCATAATACCAATAGGTGGCGTTAACAGGTACTTTAACCATTTCACATCCTATATTGATACAGTATGTCCAAAGTGCCTAGTGATATATACAAAAAAAAAAAAAAATACAATATATATATATATATATATATATATATATATATATATATATATATATATATATATATATACACACATACATCCAAAGACTAGGAGCAGAAGAATAATAAAGTAATAATGTTTAGCTAAATATACACAGCAAGTAGAAAATCATACATATTTTCCAGAAAAAATACTTTACAAAAATACTGACAAATCCCACTCTTTATTTAAACCCTTTGGCTCTAGAGTTCCTAATTCACATATCCAACAGGATTCTTTTTGCTTAAGCAACAACTCCCTATCACCACCTGTGCGTGGTTTAACCCTTTCGCAACAGGGTTAAAGTGCCTACATCGGAACAACTGTTCCGATGTAGACAAATTGAAACTACGATCGCGAGATTTCAATTATTGGATCGCATCTGGGGGGCGTCCCTACAATCCTAGGAACGCCCTCCAGACCGCAATTAAATCCTAGAAGCACAGAAGGCTTCAGGACAGCTGTTAGCTATGACGTTCTATTCCGTCATAACGGCTTTAAAGCCCAGTCTAATTATGACGGAATAGAACGTCATAACGGCTTTAAAAGGTTAACTATGTGATATATTTGAAACTTAAGTTGACTTATAGAGTGACCAGTTTTCAAAAAATTATGAGCTAATAGGGCATTTAGGTTACCTGTACGAATGTTACTCTTATGCTCAATTATGCTGTCCTTAGCACTCCTAGTAGACTTCCCAATATAAACTCCCCCACATGGGATTTTGACCATGTAAATAATAAAAAGTGGTTATTTACGTTGGCATACAAATAATGAAACCAATGGGACTTTATTAAGGAACCTAATGAGGACGTGTAGATTGAGAAGAGAAGGGGACCGAGGACAGAGCCTTGCGGTACCCCAACAGAAAGAGGTAATGGGGCAGAGGATGCCCCAGAGAAGGCTACTCTAAAAGGTACGGTTAGACAGATAGGAAGAGAACCAAGAGAGCTGTGTCGCAGATGCCAAAGGATTGAAGGGTATGGAGCAAAAGAGGGTGGTCGGCAGTATCAAAAGCTGCAGACAGATCAAGCAGGATAAGTAAAGAGAAGTGGCCTTTGGATTTTGCTGTAAGTAGGTCGTTTGTAACCTTAACAATTGCTGTCTCTGTTGAGTAAAGGAGGCGAAATCCAGATTGCAGTGGATTAAGGAGGGAGTTTAATGTAAGGAAATGGGATAGATGTGCATATACTAGCTTTTCAAGAAGCTTTGAGGCAAGAGGGAGTAGGGAAATAGGGCGGTAGTTGGATGGGGAGGTTGGATCGAGAGAAGGTTTTTTGAGGATAGGTGTGACTAATGCATGTTTAAGAGATGTGGGAACTATACCAGTGCTGAGGAAGTCGTTTAAGATATGTGTGAGTATAGGGGTAAGGGTAGAAGAGAGGGAGGGGAGTAGTTGTGAGGGGATGGTAGTATAAGGGCAGAAACTTCTTCCTCTGTAACAGTGCAAAAGAACTAAATTTATGGGTATGTGGGTTTTGGATGTTTGTGAGATTTTGAGGGGGTGGGAGACCAGTAGTATGTTGAGAGCCGATTTCATTTCTGATAGGGCGATTTTGTTGTTGAAGTAGCTGGCAAAATCTTGAGCTGAGAGAAAAGTTGAGGTGGGGGTGGGCGGAGAAGTGTATTGAATGTGGAAAATAGACGTTTTGGGTTTGAAGAAAGAGTAGAGAAGTAATGTTGCTTATATAGATTAAGGGTAGAATAGTAAGAATTCAAGATGAAATTATAGTGAAGATTTCCTCCAGTGTCGCTCAGCAGTAAGAGAACATCTGCGAAGGTAACGTGTCAGAGGAGTATACCAGGGCTGAGGATGAGTATGTTTTCCAAGCTACCGTGGGGCCAGATTGTCAAGGACCGATGTAAGGGTGGAGTTATAGTGGTAGATTCATCAGGACAGGAAAAGGAGGGGATGGAAGAGAGAAGAGGTTTGAGAGAGCTAGTGAGCTGTTACCGATCTAATGACTTGATACTTCTGAGATGTTTAGTGTGAGGGGTAGAAGGAGGGAGAGTTGTAGGGAGGGAGGTGGTGGTCAGAAAGAGGAAAAGGTGAGTTTGTGAAGTCTGAGAAAGTGCATCGATAGCTGAAAATCAGATCAAGGGAGTGACTATCTTTGTGAGTGGGAGAGTCAATCCATTTTGACAGGCCGAAATAGAAAGTGAGTTGCAGAAGTTATTTTGCAGAGGAGGCAGTGGGATTATCAACAGGGAGGTTGAAGTCACAGAGAATGCGGGCATGGGTATCTGAGGAAAGGAAGTAAGGTAGCCAGGCGCCAAGGTGATCTAGAAAACATAATTTATGCTTACCTGATAAATTCCTTTCTTCTGTAGTGTGATCAGTCCACGGGTCATCATTACTTCTGGGATATTAACTGCTCCCCCACAGGAAGTGCAAGAGGATTCACCCAGCAGAGCTGCATATAGCTCCTCCCCTCTACGTCACTCCCAGTCATTCGACCAAGGACCAACGAGAAAGGAAAAGCCAAGGGTGAAGTGGTGACTGGAGTATAAATTAAAAAATATTTACCTGCCTTAAAAACAGGGCGGGCCGTGGACTGATCACACTACAGAAGAAAGGAATTTATCAGGTAAGCATAAATTATGTTTTCTTCTGTTAAGTGTGATCAGTCCACGGGTCATCATTACTTCTGGGATACCAATACCAAAGCAAAAGTACACGGATGACGGGAGGGATAGGCAGACTCTTTATACAGAAGGAACCACTGCCTGAAGAACCTTTCTCCCAAAAATAGCCTCCGATGAAGCAAAGGTGTCAAATTTGTAAAATTTGGAAAAAGTATGAAGCGAAGACCAAGTTGCAGCCTTGCAAATCTGTTCAACAGAGGCCTCATTCTTGAAGGCCCAAGTGGAAGCCACAGCTCTAGTAGAATGAGCTGTAATTCTTTCAGGGGGCTGCTGTCCAGCAGTCTCATAAGCTAAACGAATTATGCTACGAAGCCAAAAAGAAAGAGAGGTAGCGGAAGCTTTTTGACCTCTCCTCTGCCCAGAGTAAATGACAAACAGAGAAGACGTTTGTCGGAATTCCTTAGTTGCCTGCAAGTAAAATTTTAGAGCCCGGACTACATCCAGGTTGTGCAGTAGACGTTCCTTCTTTGAAGAAGGATTTGGGCATAAAGAAGGAACAACAATCTCTTGATTGATATTCCTGTTAGTAACTACCTTAGGTAAGAACCCAGGTTTAGTACGCAGGACTACCTTATCCGAATGAAAAATCAAATAAGGAGAATCACAATGTAAGGCTGATAATTCAGAGACTCTTCGAGCCGAGGAAATAGCCATTAAAAATAGAACTTTCCAAGATAACAACTTTATATCAATGGAATGAAGGGGTTCAAACGGAACGCCCTGTAAAACATTAAGAACAAGGTTTAAACTCCATGGTGGAGCAACAGTTTTAAACACAGGCTTAATCCTGGCCAAAGCCTGACAAAAAGCCTGGACGTCAGGAACTTCTGACAGACGTTTGTGTAACAGAATGGACAGAGCTGAGATCTGTCCCTTTAATGAACTAGCAGATAAACCCTCTTCTAAACCTTCTTGTAGAAAAGACAATATCCTAGGAATCCTAACCTTACTCCAAGAGTAACCTTTGGATTCACACCAATGTAGGTATTTACGCCATATCTTATGGTAAATCTTTCTGGTAACAGGTTTCCTAGTCTGTATTAAGGTACTAATAACTGACTCAGAAAACCCACGTCTTGATAAAATTAAGCGTTCAATTTCCAAGCAGTCAGCTTCAGAGAAGTTAGATTTTGATGTTTGAAGGGACCCTGTATCAGAAGGTCCTGTTTCAGAGGTAGAGACCAAGGCGGACAGGATGACATGTCCACCAGGTCTGCATACCAAGTCCTGCGTGGCCACGCAGGTGCTATTAGAATCACTGATGCTCTCTCTTGTTTGATTCTGGCTATCAATCGAGGAAGCAACGGGAAGGGTGGAAACACGTAAGCCATCCTGAAGTCCCAAGGTGCTGTCAGAGCATCTATCAGGACTGCTCCTGGATCCCTGGATCTGGACCCGTAACGAGGAAGCTTGGCGTTCTGTCGAGACGCCATGAGATCTATCTCTGGTTTGCCCCAACGTCGAAGTATTTGTGCAAAGACCTCCGGATGAAGTTCCCACTCCCCCGGATGAAAAGTCTGACGACTTAAGAAATCCGCCTCCCAGTTCTCCACTCCCGGGATGTGGATTGCTGACAGGTGGCAAGAGTGAGACTCTGCCCAGCGAATTATCTTTGATACTTCCATCATAGCTAGGGAGCTTCTTGTCCCTCCCTGATGGTTGATGTAAGCTACAGTCGTGATGTTGTCCGACTGAAACCTGATGAACCCCCGAGTTGTCAACTGGGGCCAAGCCAGGAGGGCATTGAGAACTGCTCTCAATTCCAGAATGTTTATTGGCAGGAGACTCTCCTCCTGACTCCATAGTCCCTGAGCCTTCAGGGAATTCCAGACGGCACCCCAACCTAGAAGGCTGGCGCCTGTTGTTACAATTGTCCAGTCTGGTCTGCTGAATGGCATCCCCCTGGACAGGTGTGGCCGAGAAAGCCACCATAGAAGAGAATTTCTGGTCTCTTGATCCAGATTCAGAGAAGGGGATAAGTCTGAGTAATCCCCATTCCACTGACCTAGCATGCACAGTTGCAGTGGTCTGAGGTGTAAGCGTGCAAAGGGTACTATGTCCATTGCCGCTACCATTAAGCCGATTACCTCCATACATTGAGCCACTGACGGGTGTTGAATGGAATGAAGAGTGCGGCAAGCACTTTGAAGTCTTGATAGCCTGTCCTCTGTCAGGTAAATCTTCATTTCTACAGAATCTATAAGAGTCCCCAGGAAGGGAACTCTTGTGAGTGGAACGAGTGAACTTTTCTTTTCGTTCACCTTCCATCCATGTGACCTTAGAAATGCCAGCACTAACTCTGTATGAGACTTGGCAGTTTGAAAGCTTGAAGCTTGTATCAGAATGTCGTCTAGGTATGGAGCTACCGAGATTCCCCGTGGTCTTAGTACCGCCAGAAGAGCACCCAGAACCTTTGTGAAGATTCTTGGCGCTGTAGCCAATCCGAATGGAAGAGCCACAAACTGGTAATGCCTGTCTAGGAAGGCAAACCTTAGGTACCGGTAATGATCTTTGTGAATCGGTATGTGCAGGTAAGCATCTTTTAAATCTACAGTGGTCATGTACTGACCCTCTTGGATCATAGGTAAAATTGTCCGAATAGTCTCCATCTTGAACGATGGAACTCTTAGGAATTTGTTTAGGATCTTTAAGTCCAGGATTGGTCTGAAAGTTCCCTCTTTTTTGGGAACCACAAACAGATTTGAGTAAAACCCCTGTCCCTGTTCCGATCGTGGAACTGGATGGATTACTCCCATTAACAAGAGCTCTTGTACGCAGCGTAGAAAAGCCTCTTTCTTTGTCTGGATTGTTGACAATCTTGACAGATGAAATCTCTCTCTTGGAGGAGAGTATTTGAAGTCCAGAAGGTATCCCTGAGATATTATCTCTAGCGCCCAGGGATCCTGAACATCTCTTGCCCAAGCCTGGGCGAAGAGAGAAAGTCTGCCCCCCACTAGATCCGATCCCGGATCGGGGGCCCTCAATTCATGCTGTTTTGGGGGCAGCAGCAGGTTTCCTAGTCTGCTTGCCCTTGTTCCAGGACTGGTTAGGTTTCCAGCCTTGTCTGTAGCGAGCAACAGCTCCTTCCTGTTTTGGTGCAGAGGAGGTTGATGCTGCTCCTGCTTTGAAATTACGAAAGGAACGAAAACTAGACTGTCTAGTCTTGGCTTTGGCTTTGTCCTGAGGCAGGGCATGGCCTTTACCTCCTGTAATGTCAGCGATAATCTCTTTCAACCCGGGCCCGAATAAGGTCTGCCCTTTGAAAGGTATATTAAGCAATTTAGACTTAGAAGTAACATCAGCTGACCAGGATTTTAGCCACAGCGCCCTGCATGCCTGAATGGCGAATCCTGAATTATTCGCCGTAAGTTTAGTAAGATGTACTACGGCCTCCGAAATGAATGAATTAGCTAGTTTAAGGACTCTAAGCCTGTCCGTAATGTCGTCCAGAGTAGCTGAACCAATGTTCTCTTCCAGAGACTCAATCCAGAATGCCGCTGCAGCCGTGATCGGCGCAATGCATGCAAGGGGTTGCAATATAAAACCTTGTTGAACAAACATTTTCTTAAGGTAACCCTCTAACTTTTTATCCATTGGATCTGAAAAAGCACAGCTATCCTCCACCGGGATAGTGGTACGCTTAGCTAAAGTAGAAACTGCTCCCTCCACCTTAGGGACCGTTTGCCATAAGTCCCTTGTGGTGGCGTCTATTGGAAACATTTTTCTAAATATCGGAGGGGGTGAGAACGGCACACCGGGTCTATCCCACTCCTTAGTAACAATTTCAGTAAGTCTCTTAGGTATAGGAAAAACCTCAGTACTCGTCGGTACCGCAAAATATTTATCCAACCTACACATTTTCTCTGGTATTGCAACTGTGTTACAATCATTCAGAGCCGCTAACACCTCCCCTAGTAATACACGGAGGTTTTCCAGTTTAAATTTAAAATTTGAAATATCTGAATCCAGTCTGTTTGGATCAGAACCGTCACCCACAGAATGAAGTTCTCCGTCCTCATGTTCTGCCACCTGTGACGCAGTGTCTGACATGGCCCTAATATTATCAGCGCACTCTGTTCTCACCCCAGAGTGATCACGCTTACCTTTTAGTTCTGGTAATTTAGCCAAAACTTCAGTCATAACAGTAGCCATATCCTGTAATGTGATTTGTAATGGCCGCCCAGCTGTACTCGGCGCTACAATATCACGCACCTCCCTCTGAGCGGGAGATGTAGGTACTGACACGTGAGGCGAGTTAGTCGGCATAACTCTCCCCTCGTTGTTTGGTGAAATTTGTTCAATTTGTACAGATTGATTTTTATTTAAAGTAGCATCAATACAGTTAGTACATAAATTTCTATTGGGCTCCACTTTGGCATTGCAACAAATGACACAGGTATCATCTTCTGAATCAGACATGTTTAACACACTAGCAAATAAACTTGCAACTTGGAAATACAATTCAAATAGAATAATATTAAAACGTACTGTGCCTTTAAGAAGCACAGAAGATCTATGACAGTTAAAAATTAATAAATTGAAACAGTTATAGCCTCAATCCTTGTAAACAACACAACTTTAGCAAAGGTTTAATCCCATTAGCAAAGATAACAATTTCTGAAAGCAGGAAACAAATTACAGAATAAAAGTTTTTATTTCAGTCAAACTATAATTCTCACAGCACTGCTGAGAGAAATTACCTCCCTCAAAATAAGTTTTGAAGACCCCTGAGCTCTGTAGAGATGAACCAGATCATGCAGGGAATACAATGAGTTGCTGACTGAAATATTTGATGCATAGTAAAAGCGCCCCTCCCCCACACACACAGCAGTGAGGGAGAACAGAAACTGACAGAAAAAACAGATTTAAGCAACTGCCAAGTGGAAAAATGGTGCCCAAACATTTATTCACTCAGTACCTCAGCAAAAGAAAACGATTTTACATTCCAGCAAAAACGTTAAACATAATCTCTAGTTATTAAACAGCTTTATGTCTTTCTTACAGTGTAATTCTAGTGAAGTACCATTCTCCCAGAATACTGAAGTGTAAAGTATACATACATGACATTATATCGGTATGGCAGGATTTTCTCATCAATTCCATTGTCAGAAAATAAAAACTGTTACATACCTCTATGCAGATTCATCTGCCCGCTGTCCCCTGATCTGAAGTTTACCTCACTCCTCAGATGGCCGAGAACAGCAATATGATCTTAACTACTCCGGCTAAAATCATAGCAAAACTCTGGTAGATTCTTCCTCAAACTCTGCCAGAGAGGTAATAACACACTCCGGTGCTATTTTAAAATAACAAACTTTTGATTGAAGATATAAAACTAAGTATAATCACCATAGTCCTCTCACACGACCTATCTAGTTGCTGGGTGCAAGAGAATGACTGGGAGTGACGTAGAGGGGAGGAGCTATATGCAGCTCTGCTGGGTGAATCCTCTTGCACTTCCTGTAGGGGAGCAGTTAATATCCCAGAAGTAATGATGACCCGTGGACTGATCACACTACAGAAGAAATAGAGTTGCAGAGCCAGGTGGCGGTATATGACTGCAACGCGGAAAGAGAGGGGAGAGAATAAGCGAATCGTGTGTTTGGAATGAAGAAAATGTGAGGGAAGAGAAGGGCTGTATTTGATGAAAGGTGCAACGAGAGGAAAGTAAGATACCAACACCACCTCCTTGTCTATTGTCAGACCTAGGAGTGTGGCTGAAGTGGAGACCCCCATGTGACAGTGCAGCAGAGGAAGCAGTGTATGAAGGACAGAGCTAGGTTTCTGTGAGACTCAGAAGATTGAGAGAGTGGGAGATAAAGAGGTCATGGATAGAAGTGTGCTTGTTGCGAACAGAGCGAGGGTTCCAAAGTACGCAAAAGGGATTGGAAAATGGATTTTAAACTAGTTCTCTGAAGGGTCAGATATCAACTCTGTTTTGCTCCATAGGAGATTGGCTAATCTCCCGGGATGTTCAGTCCTTTGTTAAGGCCCTGGTCTGAATCAGACTAGTGTTCAGAAATGTTGCTCCCCCTTGGATCTTGAACCTTGTTCTTAGTTTTACAGTGGTAACAACGATACCCAAATCTACCTCTCTGCACCAGAAATATCTCCTTCCTTGCTAACCCGTGTAACTGTCTCATATCTCATCTTGGATGTCCTCTCACTACCTCAAGCTAAATCTCTCCAAAACTGAGCTCCTTATTTTCCACCCTTCTTCCAAAATATCCCCCCCCCCATGTCTCTATAACTGTTGATAACTCCATCATTACCCCAACCCCACATTCCCGATGTCTTGGCTCAGATCTTTCTTTCACTCCTCACATTCAGTCCTTGGCTAAAACCTGCCGCTTCTACCTTAAAAAATCACTAAAATCAGACATTTCCTTACACAAGACACAACTAAGATTTTAATTCACTCTCTCATCCTTTCCCGCCTCGACTACTGCAACTCCATCCTCTCTGGTCTCCTTAGCTGCCACCTAGCTCCTTTACAATCCATAATGAATGCCTCTGCCAGGCTCATCTCCCTTACACGTAGC
The DNA here is from genome assembly GCF_027579735.1 of Bombina bombina. Classification (NCBI taxonomy): domain Eukaryota; kingdom Metazoa; phylum Chordata; class Amphibia; order Anura; family Bombinatoridae; genus Bombina; species Bombina bombina. The sequence continues at coordinate 52,276 of NW_026511143.1, read as the reverse complement.
TCTTCATCTGCCGCACCTCTCTGCCAATCCCTTCACTGGCTTCCTCTTGCCTCCAGGATTAAACACAAAATTCTCACTCTGACATACTCTTCCTCCCATCCCCTTCGCTCCGCTCATGATCTCCTAACTCTCGTTACCTCCACACATTCCCTTTTACAAGATATATGCAGACTGGCTCCCATCTTATGGAACTCTCTGCCTCGCTCCACTAGACTCTCCCCTAGTTTTAAAAGCTTCAAGTGCTCCCTAAAGATTTTACTGTTCAGGGACGCATACAACCTACACTAACCTTCCTATCTCCACTGCTATCCCCTTAAACCCCATAGCATGTAAGCCTATGAGGCCAGCTGTTTATAGTCCACCTTCATAAGAGCCAACTACAACAGTGCAACTCTTGACAGGACCCTGTACCCATTTGATCCCTGTAATTGTTTTTTATATACCACCTATGTTCATAGCACTGCGGAACCTGTTGGTGCTCTACAAATACCTGATAATAATAATAATAATAATAAAGAAAGGATAAAATAATGGAAACCTTCACCTTGTGCCATGGAACACCATGTTCCTCACACCAATGAAGATAGGTCCGCCAAACCTTATGGTAAATACGCCTGGTGACAGGCTTTCTAGCCTGGATTAAGGTTTCCATGACCTTATCAGAAAAACCTCTTTGGATAAAACTAGACGTTCAAGAGCCATGCAGTCAAAACGTATAGAGTCTAGGTTCTGATGAAGAAAAGTACCCTGCATTAGAAGATCCTTCCGGTAAGGCAACCTCCATGGAGGGGAGGACATCCTTACTAGATCCGCAAACCAGGTCCTTCGAGGGCAAGAAGGACCAATTAGGATCCCTCTGGCCATCTCCTGTTTGATGCAAGCTACTAGACAAAGCAGTAGAGCACAAGGCGGAAAAAGATAAAGGAGTCTGAACCTCCAGGGAACCGCTAATGTGTGATCTCTCGATCTCGACCCGTACCTCTATAGTTTGGCATTGAGACGAGTGGCCATGAGATCTATCTCCGGACACCCCCATCTAAGGATGATCTCGGAAAACACCTTGGGGTGGAGAGACCATTCCCCCGGGTGAAAGGACTCTCTGCTGAAAAAGTTGGCTTCCCAGTTCTCCACCCCTGGAATGTGAATCGCTGAGACACAACAATTGTAAGTCTCCGCCCATTGAAGTATTTGGGACACTTTGTTCATCGCTAATTAACTTCGTGTGCCTCCCTGATGGTCAATATACGCCACCAAGGTAATATTGTCCAATTGAAAATCTGATATGCTGGGCAGAACTGACCTGGGGCCAGGCCCTCAGAGCATTACGAATCGCCTGCAGTTCTAGAATATTTTTCGGGAGAGAAGGCTCTTCTCGGGACCAAGTTCCCTGAGCCATCCTGGAACCCCAGACTGCTCCTCCGCCCGAAAGGCTGGCATCCGTAGTAACAATCTCCCAGGACGGTCTCAAGAAGCACGTTCCCAGTGACAGATGATCCTGACAGAGCCACCAAGAGAGATTCTCGCGTCTGGTTGTCTAACACAATCTGCTGAGACATGTTAAAGTGATCTCCATTCCATTGACGAAACATGCATAGTTGTAGATGTCTGAGATGGAAGCGAGCAAAAAGAATAAAAATGTCCATAGACGACACTATCAGACCTATCACTTCCAGTCACTGATGGGTTTGAAGTGGATTGTAGGGAATGGCAAGCCAAAGCTAGTTTGGAACATCTCTGATCTGTCAGAAAGATCCTCATGGATACTGAGTCTATGATGGTACCCAGAAAAATTACCCTGGTAGAGGGAATCATATAACTCTTTTCTAGATATATTTTCCAACCAAGTGATTCTAAATGAGCTCCAAGGGAAAAGAGGGAGCCTGAACCAAGATATCATCCAGGTAGGGAGCTACTGCCAAGAACTGTAAAAATTTTGGGAGCAGTAGCTAAGCCAAATGGAAGTGCTATGAACTGGAAATGCTGGTCCAGAAAGGCAAACCTCAGGAACTGGAAATGATCTCTGAGGATCGGAACATGGAGATAAGCATCCTTCAATTCTATTGTAGTCATGTACTGTCCCCTTCTGGATTAAGGGAAGGATGGACCTGATCGTTTCCATCTTGAAGGATAGTACTCTGAAGAATTTGTTTAGGAATTGTTTAGGCATCTTAGGTCTAGGATAGGACAAAAAGTTCCCTCCTTCTAGGGAACTACAAAGAGGTTTGAATAAAACCCTAGTCCCTTTTGAGAGGCAGCAACCGGTACTATTACCCCTAGGGAGGACAGGTCACGGACGCAATCCAAAAAGGCGGCTCTCTTCTTGGTCTCGAAGACAGCTTGGACAGAATAAATCTTCCTCTCGGAAGATGCAATTTGAATCCTATCTTGTATCCTTGGGACACTACGTTTAACAACCAAGGATCCGGAACATCCTGTTTCCAGAACTCTGAGGGGGCTTCCAGGTACCCTTAGATTGCTCGGGATTGGAGGCCGACTGGGTCCTCAGATCGAAAGGAACAAAAATTAGCTGGCGAGCGACCATTAGGTCTTGCCTTCTTATCTTGTGGGAGAAAAGAGCCCTTTCCTCCAATAACAGTAGAGATAATATAATCCAATCCAGGTCCAAAAAGCAGTTTCCCCTTGAAGGGTAAAGAAAGTAAGAGGCTGCGCCCGCAACAGCAGTCACCGCAGATGCTGGTTGAAAAAGGAAACCCATATGTTGAAACATTTTCCTTAAATAGCTTTGCAACTTCTTACCCATTGGATCCCTAAAGGAAGAGCTATTCTCCAACAGAATGGTAGTACGCTTAGAGTAGATATGGCTCCATCGACCTTGGAGACGGAACTCTACAGGTCCAGATGGGAATCAGGAACTGGGAACAATTTTTTAAAAGTAGACGAGGGAGAGAAAGGAGATCCAATCTTCTCCCACTCACTTGAAATAATGCTCGCCATGCAAACTGGCACTGGAAAGGTCTCAGGAGCTTTTCTTTCTTCATAGACCCTATCAAGTTTAGAGATCTTTGGTTCCTCCATAAGTTTAGCTTCTAGAACTTCCAAAGTGGCCAAGACCTCCTTCAAAAGAAATGGAGATGTTCCATCTTAAATCTGAACTTAAGTCTCCTCAGGGGCAGGAGTCTTAACCTCAGCAGTCTCTTCATCTGATACTTCACCTTCTGACGCTACAGAAGTTAGGTCATCCTCAGAATTATGAGAGATGTTAGACAATTCGGACTGAATGGAAAAAAAATCCCCCAAATCTACAGGGCTATGCTTTGCCTTTCTCTTACGTTTGCCATAAATAGTTAAAGGCTGGCCGCAAGGGACAGCTTGTGAGCTAGGAATAAATCCAGGTTGAGGTGAGAGGAAAGGCATCCCCTGGAGAACAGGCTCCTGAGAGGTAGAAGGCTCAGAATGGGTTAACTTATCAGAAGAAATAACATTCTTAGATTCCTTCATGGAATTTTAAAACAACCCCCAGACAGATGGAGCAGAAATGGGCAGGAGGGCATACCATGGCCTCCTCACATTAAAGGCAGCTATTGGTGATATTAATTTCAACTAAAGAACCCTCAGAAGGGTTAACATTAGTGTGCTCCATAACTTCTTGGTTCCCTAACCGTTATGTATAAACACAAAAATAAAGGACCGTAATAGAATTTTTAAAAAAATAAATAAAAGTGCACCTCTACCCTGCCATAGGCTGGGTTGCTTACCCCCTCCTAAAGACACAGGCTATATAACTCAGTTGTCAGGACTCTCCCCTATACGACCGATCGCTGACAAGAGGAAGAGAAGCTGGTCACATGGGGCGCGATGTAACTCTGCCCCCACTGCCGCTCTAAGCGCGTGAGTAAAACTATTGCGCAGACTAAAAACCAAAAACCCCAGTCTGCCATCTGTGAAAGGAAAAACCCAGAGTCGCCTTTAACCCTCACAAGTACTCCACAAGGGAGTTAAGTCCCCAAGTGTCCAAATAAAAAACTCCCGCTACCGGAGCTGTTACCTCAGATCCCTCAGGGGAAGTAAATAAAAAAATACAAAGAAAACACACTGATTTCTCTTGAGACCTCCCTTTGAGAACACATATTCCCATAATAAAATAAAGGGACTTGCCCCCAGGAATCCGCTGTGGAACACACACACAGCTGCATAAGGTGTGACAGGCATCTCCCTCTGACAGTGACCTTAGTGAGACACAGGAGAAGCAGTGTAACTCATCTACACTGATTTCCTAAGGGCAGTTAGTTACTATCCTTTTGTTAACAGAGAACGTTCCCTGATGCATAAAGGATCTAACTTTCACCACTACTCTCACTGAGAGATTGACATGGCTACTCCAATACCCAGTCCTCTCTTGCAGGGAACACTCCCATTAAGGACTATCTTCTATCTTTTGTACACCTTCTCTGCCATCCTCCTCAAGTGAAGACAGGCAAAGAATGACTGGGGGGGGGATAGGGAAGTGGGAGGGGTATTTATAGCCTTTGGCTGGGGTGTCTTTGCCTCCTCCTGGTGGTCAGGTGTGGATATTCCCAACAGTTATGAAGTCGAAGACTCTCCCTGACTTGGAAAGGAAAAAAAACCTTATTCACAATACACACATATAGGCAGCTTATAAATATAGACAAAAGTATTAAAAGGTAGAGGGGGGGAAAAAAGTTTTATGGCTGCGTGGTGTGACATCAGTGCAACATTCACTGCAGTGCCTACAGGACTCCCTTCAAAATACAGGGGTGCAGGTGTCAGGCAGCAGAGGGGTTAATGTGATGAAGGGAAAGGGGGGGTTGAAATGAATACATGTACATTCACTGCTTTTCTTAAACTTCATTTGAAATACTATTAAATCTTTGGTTCTACATTAATAGATATTCCTGAAGACAGACAAAATGTACAATACTGCTAAAATGATGATTCTATGTTTGATAAACTTATAAGTTGGCTGCTGCTTAGCATATATAACCCGATGTGCAGAAAAAAATAATTCAAAACAAATATCAAAAGCCATGAGAAACAAACTTTACTAGTCTGCTTAATATTAAATCTAAAGCTTTGAATTGCAGGCTTAGATTAGTGATCCAGGGGACGCATTGCACAAGAGAGCTCTTGTGCAATGTTAAACTTTGCCACAATGCAGCATCAGGTGGCCTATACTGTACTGCCATTACTGTGTGAGGAACAGCCTTCTTTTACATTATTCCAGCTGATCACATGGAGTCAAAGACCAGAGTGCTCAGCCAATCAGTATGCTCCTCAACACAATTAAACTTGTATTACAGGTACTATGCCAAGTCGATAGTGAGTAGAACACAGCCTGCACATGGTCCAGAGCAAGACTTTAAACCTGTGCTTAAGCCTTTAACGGGGGGGCTGCAGCATTGGTGTAGTAAAAAACAAAAACCTGTCTGAATGAACAGGTAAACAGGGCGGGCCGTGGACTCATTGTGTCAAGAAAGAAGGAAATTTATCAGGTAAGCATAAATTTTGTTTTCTTTCTAATGGCATAATGAGTCCAGAAATCATCTAATTACTATTGGGAATCAATACCCAAGCTAAAGGACACAGATGATACGGGATGGACAAGACAGGGAACCTAAACCAAAGGTACCACTGCTTGAAGAACCTTTCTCCCAAAAGAAGCTTCAGCCGAGGCAAAAGTATCAAATTTATAGAATTTAGAAAAAGTATGAAGAGAGGACCAAGTTGCAGCCTTGCAAATCTGTTCCACAGGAGCTTCATTTTTGAATGCCCAGAAAGAGGAAACAGCCCTCGTAGAATGAGCCGTGATTCTTTCAGGAGGCTGCTGTCCAGCAGCTTCATAGGCAAAGCGAATGATACTCCTCAGCCACAAAAAAAAGAGAAGTAGCCGTAGCTTTCTGCCCCTTACGTTTCCCAGAGAAAACCACAAACAGAGCAGAAGACTGGCGAAAATCCTTAGTCGCCTGTAGATAGAACTTTAACGCACGCACAACATCTAGGTTGTGCAGCAGGCGCTCTTTATGAGCAGATGGTTTAGGACATAAAGAAGAAACAACAATCTCCTGATTAATGTTCCTATCCGAAACCACTTTAGGGAGAAACCCTAACCTAGTACGCAAAACTACCTTATCCGAATGAAAAATAAGGTAAGGAGACTCAAACTGCAACGCCAAGAGCTCTAAGAACACAGTTAAGACTCCAGGGAGGAGTAACAGGATTCAACACAGGCCTGATTCTGACCAAGGCCTGACAGATCGATTGCACGTCTGGAACATCCGCCAGAGGTTTATGTAAAAGTAAACAAGGCAGATATTTGACCATTCGAGGAACTGGCTGATAAACCCTTCTCCAAACTTTCTTGGAGAAAGGCTAGAAGTCTAGGAATCCGAACTCTACTCAAAGAGTAGCCTCTGGATTCACACCAATACAGATATTTATGCCATATCTTGTAGTAAATCTTCCTGGTAACAGGCTTACGAGCCTGAATCATGGTCTCAATGACCGACTAAGAAAATCCCCGCTTAGATAAGATTAAGCGTTCAATTTCCAAGCAGTCAGTTTCAGAGAAACGAGATATGGATGAAGGAAGGGCCCTTGAAGTAAAAGGTCTTTCCTCAGTGGAAGTCTCCAAGGTGGGAGAGATGACATCTCCACTAAGTTTGCATACCAGAGCCTGCGAGGCCACGTCGGTGCAATGTGGATCACCGACACCTTCTCCTGTTTGATTCGAACAATGACCCGAGGAAGGAGAGCGAACGGAGGAAATAGGTATGCTAGACTGAAATTCCAAGGGACCGCTAGAGCATCTATCAATACAGCCTGAGGATCCCTTGACCTCGACCCGTACCTTGGGAGCTTGGCATTCTGACGAGACAACCACCAAAGAAGAGAATCCCTTGTCTCCTGATCCAGATGAAATCGCAGAGACATGTCCGTATAATCTCTGTTCCACTGCTTGAGCATGCATAACTGCAGAGGTCTGAGGTGGAAACGGCCAAACGGAATGATGTCCATGGCAGCTACCATCAGACCTATTACCTCCATACATTGAGCCACTGATGGCCGAGGAGAGGACTGAAGCGCCAGACAAGAGTCGAAGATCTTTGATTTTCTGACCTCTGTCAGAAATATTTTCATCGATAGGAAATCTATTGTGGTTCCCAAGAACACTACCCTTGTAGCTGGAATTAAGGAACGCTTTCCCAGATTAACCTTCCATCCATGAGAGCACAGGAAGGATAACAACATCTCTGTGTGGGAGTTCGCTTGTTGAAAGGATGGCGCCTGAACCAGGATGTCGTCCAGATAAGGAGCCACTGCAATACCCCGCAACCGGAGCACCGCCAACAGGGATGCCAGGACTCTTGAAAAAATTCTGGGAGCTGTGGCAAGGCCGAATGGAAGAGCCACAAACTGGAAGTGTTTTTCTAAAAAGGCTAACCTCAGAAACTTGTGATGATCCCTGTGGATGGGAACATGCAGGTATGCGTCCTTTAAATCTACTGTTGTCATGAATTGATCCTCTGGAACCAAGGGAAGAATGGAACGATTAGTTTCCATCTTGAAGGACGGTACTCTCAGACCAATTCTAGATCTCAAGAGTCTAATCTTGTTCCTCAAAGTTCCCTCATTTTTGGGAACCACGAACAGATTGGAGAAAAATCCCAGACCCTGCTCCAGCACTGGAACAGGAACAATCACTCCCAGGTCGTAAAGGTCTTGAACACAGCGTAAGAACGTCTCTCTTTATCTGGTTTACAGATAATCTTGAGAGCAGAAACCTGCCCCTGGGAGGAAAAGTTTAGAATTCTAGTTTGTATCCCTGGGACACAATGTCCACCGACGATCCTGAACATCCCGAACCCAAGCCTTAGCGAAAAAGTTAAGTCTACCCCCCACAAGATCCGGTCCCGGATCGGGGCAGACCCTTCATGCTGACTCTGAGTTATTAGCAGGCTTCTTGGATTGTTTTCCCTTATTCCAAGATTGGTTGGGTCTCCAGGAAGGTTTGGACAGATCCCGTTTTGTAGAGGGAGAGGAAGGTTTACCCTTGAAGTTTCAAAAAGAACAAAAAGTACTCTGACGTCCCTTCTGCTTAGATTTCTTATCCTGAAGAAGGAAATTGCCCTTTCCTCCTGTAATGTCAGAAATAATCTCAGCGAAAGCTGGGCCAAACAAGGTCTTACCCTTGTAAGGAATAGACAAAAGCTTAGACTTAGACGACACATCTGCAGACCAAGATTTCCGCCATAAAGCTCTTCAAGCCAGAATGGCAAACTAGAAATCTTTGCACCCAATTTGATAACTTGAAGGGAAGCATCAGAAATGAAAGAATTGGTCAATTTAAGGGCCCTGATCCTGTCCTGGATCTCTTCAAGGGGAGTGTCTGTTTGAATGGACACAGACAACGCATCAAACCAGTATGTTGCCGCGCTAGAAACGGTAGCAATACACACCGCAGGTTGCCATTGTAAACCCTGGTGAACATACATTTTCTTAAGAAAACCCTCCAGTTTCTTATCCATAAGATCCTTAAAAGAACAGCTACCCTCTATGGGAATAGTAATTCTCTTAGATAAAGTGGAAATTGCCTCTTCCACCTTGGGGACCGTTTTCCAGCATGGAAGGTACATCATAATACTTCTTAAGTTTACTAGACTTTTGTAGGGTTGACAATGACAGTAGAGTCAGAGTTGTCCAGAGTAGCCAAAACCTCCTTAGTAAACTGAGGTGTTCTAGCTTAAATCCGAAGAATACAACTTCAGCATCAGAGGAAGGAATTACGCTGTCAAAATCTAACTGCCTAATTTTACAAAGATATTGAAAAATAAAAAAACGTCTTAACACCTCAAGCAGTCTCTACACCTCAGCAATAGCTTTGCTGAGGTGCCTACCTTGCAGGAAAACGATATATATATTTCTTAAAACCGGACTCCAGACTGGAGCTGTTTAAGTAATAAAAGGCTAGCAAATAACCGTTAAATTTGAAAAATGTTAAGATACAGATCTCTCCTCCATATACAGGAAGTGAAAGAACAAGTGCGCAATCGTGGGCGTGTAAAAAATAACGTCTCAGCAGACATCTTTAATGAAAATAACGATAACAAAACACCAAATTGAGCCAAGTACTCCTCAAGTCCTCAGTGCCTGCAATACTGCCATACATAATCCCCTTACAACACTAGGAGTAATGTATTAAATATCCCTGTCAGGGAAAAAGTAAAGTGCCATGTATTTTTCCTTACAGTATCTTAAGAAAATAAATTAGCATTTACCTCAATAATCTGCCTGGCAGCAAGGCAGCTCACTAGGTTTGAGAGGTCCTTTCCCTCACATGGACCTGTGGAAAATAATAATAAGGGCAGCAATTTTTATTTAAATATGAGGGAGGTGCAGTGAGAATTATGTCCCATAAGTTACCTTTGCTTAAAAGCCACCAATGCTCTACTGAAGAGACTGCAATGGACTACAGCTACACCCTGGAGTAAAAACAGCACATACTAGTACTGCAAACAAAATAATAAACTCTTGATTGAAGAATCTTTCCAGACACCTAACTTTACCACTTCCTTACTCTAACGTAGGCAAAGAGAATGACTGGGGTGGGAAGGAAGGTGATATTTAACAGCTTTGCTGTGGTGCTCTTTGCCGTCTCCTGCTGGGCAGGAGTGATATTCCCAATAGTAATTAGATAATCCGTGGACTCATCGTGTCATTAGAAAGAAAGCTCTTATTAATTAGAACATTATTGCAAACATGAGCCAGTACAAGAAAATCCTCACATATCTGATAATTCCAAAATGTTAAATGTTCTTTAAAAAGATAGTGATTTACCTTATTCCTCACATTCACTGCATCCCTATAAAATGTCCTAACTGCCTTTAAAGAGTTTTAAGTGTTAAACATCAAGATCTAAAAAAATATTATTGTTTAAATATTTCCCAAACATGGATATAGCATTACAAGAATTGATAAATCCTGATATGGATAATAATAAAGGGAATAGGGAATTGTAAAAAAAAACAAAACAATATATCCTGAGCTGCCTGTAGGGCTCTGGGGGTCTAAAAGCTTTATGTATTGATGAGTTGTCGGCCTTGAAGACACATTCCAGGATTTAAATTTATTCATGGATTTATTCATGATTTTTTAATGAACCGAGTCAGTGACAATGACCTATAAGGGTGTTAGTACAGGATTGCTATGATATCCTGGGGTCTTGCAAAGCAAAACGTTATATATCACATACGCACTGACAGCATTCTGTAATGCTTGACTGCTTAACATTAGGGGGCTAAGACAAAGAGCGGGATCTGATCACCAGCAAACCCTGAACAGAATACTGCATTAGATACACAGTGCTTGGCTGACATCATGCATTGATTACATCAAACTAATTAGTGATGTCAACTGCTTCTTAAGGGATTTGCAATAAGTAGGTTTGTAACACTTTTACAGATGACTAAATGAAAAAATGTAGGTATAAAATGTATGTATAAAATGTTGGTGCGTGAAGTCTGCACTTGACAAAAGAATATTGATGTATATAATATGTGAGCATCTGCACCGATAAAGCAATTGGCCTGTACACTGTGATTTGCATACATACAGCAGTAAAAGCACTGCTAGACTGAGACATAATCAAGTGTACTATTGCCCACAAAATGATTACTTTGCGTTGTGACTTATTTTTTATGTTGCTTTCATTCCACCTGCCCTGCTATTATAGCCCATCACTACACTAGTATTAGTAATTCAAATAAATTACAGCACAACACATCAGTACAGGGCTGTTATAGCCTACAAATTTCATCTGCAGAAGACAACTACTATGAGAACACGTGTATTTTTTAATATATACATAAACACACACACACACTATGTAGCCGGTGGCCTAGCACTCCTTCCACACCTGTGTTGCCTGTGCCTGGGTGCAATCCTCAGTTTAGAATGTAAAGAAGCTATGTAGATGGAGGGCACTCACAGGACTATATATATTCTGTATTCTTTAGGTAGCAATTTCTCTCTGGTGGAGGGCTGTCACTGGTGTACAGTTATGTTTAGGTTTTTGTGATTGCGACTGTGCTTTTATGTTTATGCTTTTTAGCTTATGAATTGTCTTGAAGAAGGCCTCTGGATAGGCTGAAACGTCGACATTCTTTAAAATGTGAAATTGATATTATGAATAAAGAATACAGATTATATAAAGTCCTGTGAGTGCCCTTCATCTACATAGCTTCTTTACATTCTAAACTGAGGATTAGCTTATATATACATATATATATATATATATATATATATATATATATACACACACACACATATACAGGTAGCCCTCAGTTTACGCCGGGGTTAGGTTCCAGAAGGAATGGTTGTAAATCGAAACCGTTGTAAATTGAAACACAGTTTATAATGTAAGTCAATGAAAAGTGAGGGAGATAGGTTCCAGGCCCCTCTCAAAATTGTCATAAGTAACACCTAATACATTATTTTTAAAGCTTTGAAATGATGACTTTTAATGCTTAACAGCATTATAAACCTAATAAAATAATCACACAACACAGAATAAATAATTAAACTAAGTTAAATGAATAAAAACATTTCCTAAACAGCATTATAAACCTAATAAAATAATCACACAACACAGACTTCACTTGCATTTTTCTGCAAACAGTTCTTTCTATTTTTCTGCAAACAGTTCTTTCTCTTGTTAAGTGTAGTCAGTCCACGGGTCATCCATTACTTATGGGATTATATCTCTTCCCCAACAGGAAGTTGCAAGAGGATCACCCAAGCAGAGCTGCTATATAGCTCCTCCCCTCACATGTCATATCCAGTCATTCTCTTGCAGGCTAACTAAAGATAGGTCGTTGTGAGAGGTCTGTGGTGTTTTTAAACTTAGTTTATTTCTTCAATCAAAAGTTTGTTATTTTAAATGGCACCGGAGTGTGCTGTTTGTTTCTCAGGCAGCATTAGAAGAAGAATCTGCCTGCGTTTTCTATGATCTTAGCAGACGTAACTAAGATCCACTGGCTGTTCTCGCACATTCTGAGGAGTGAGGTAACTTCAGAAAAGGGGAATAGCATGCAGGGCCCCCCTGCAAACGAGGTATGTGCAGTAAATTATTTTTCTAAGCAATGGAATTGACTGAGAAATTACTGCTGATACCAATGTAATGTAAGTTCAGCCTTAAAAGCAGTGGTAGCGACTGGTATTAGGCTGAGGAGTGTGTGTACACTGAAGTATTTTTCTAGGGAATGGAATTTGACTCAGAAAATACTGTTAATACTGAAGTAATGTGTGAGCCTTAACTGCAGTAAAAGCGACTGGTAGCAGGCTTATTAATAACACTTCATAACTTTTAAAATGTATGTTCAAAACGTTTACTGGCATGTTAATCGTTTTTTGTGAGGTACTTGGTGATAAAACTTATTGGGGCATGATTTTTACCACATGGCCATCTTTGTTTTCTGCATAGAAACAGTTTTCTGAGCTTCCCCACTGTTGTAATATGAGTGGGAGGGGCCTATTTTAGCGCTTTTTTGCGCAGTAAAAATTCAGTCACAATCTGTCTACTTCATCCTCCATGATCCAGATCGTCTCTAGAGAGCTCAGGGGTCTTCAAAATTCATTTTGAGGGAGGTAATCAGTCACAGCAGACCTGTGACAGTGTGTTTTGACTGTGAGAAAAACGTTAATTATTAAATTGTTATCCGTTTTTGGGTATTAAGGGGTTAATCATCCATTTGCTGGTGGGTGCAATCCTTTGCTAACTTAATACATTTACTGTGAAAAATTGGTTGCTATAACTATTTTGGTTCATTGTTATTTCAACTGTGACAGCTTTTTGTGCTTCTTAAAGGCACAGTAGCGTTTTTTATATTGCTTGTAAATTTATTTAGAAAAGTATTTCCAAGCTTGCTAGTCTCATTGCTAGTCTGTGTAAACATGTCTGACACAGATGAATCTGTTTGTTCACTATGTATGAAGGCCAATGTGGAGCCCCATAGAAGTTTGTGTACTAAATGCATTGATGTAACTTTAAATAAAAGTCAGTCTTTACATGCAAAGAAATTATCACCAGACAACGAGGGGGAAGTTATGCCGACTAACTCTCCTCACGTGTCAGTACCTTCGCCTCCCGCTCAGGAGGTGCGTGATTTTGTGGCGCCAAGTACATCAGGGAGTCCTTTACAAATCACTTTGCAAGACATGGCTACTGTTATGACAGAAGTATTATTTGGATGAAATTATGAACAAGCTTAAAGCACTTAAGCTAGGTAACGCATTTGTTTCTGATGCCGTCGTACATTTAACCAAACTTACGGCTCCGGATTCGCCATCCAAGCGCGCAGAGCGCTATGGCTTAAATCCTGGTCAGCTGACGTGACTTCTAAATCTAAATTGCTTAATATTCCTTTCAAAGGGCAGACCTTATTCGGGCCCGGCTTGAAAGAAATTATCGCTGACATTACGGGAGGTAAGGGCCATGCTCTACCTCAGGACAGGGCCAAATCAAAGGCCAAACAGTCTAATTTTCGTGCCTTTTGTAACCTCAAGGCAGGAGCAGCATCAACTTCCTCTGCTCCAAAACAGGAAGGAGCTGTTGCTCGTTACAGACAGGGCTGGAAAACTAACCAGTCCTGGAACAAGGGCAAGCAGGCCAGAAAGCCTGCTGCTGCCCCTAAGACAGCATGAAGAGAGGGCCCCCTATCCGGAAACGGATCTAGTGGGGGGCAGACTTTCTCTCTTCGCCCAGGCTTGGGCAAGAGATGTCCAGGATCCCTGGGCGTTGGAGATCATATCTCAGGGATATCTTCTGGACTTCAAAGCTTCTCCTCCACAAGGGAGATTTCATCTTTCAAGGTTATCAGCAAACCAAATAAAGAAAGAGGCGTTTCTACGCTGTGTACAAGACCTCTTACTAATGGGGGTGATCCACCCAGTTCCGCGGACGGAACACGGGCAGGGATTCTATTCAAATCTGTTTGTGGTTCCCAAGAAAGAGGGAACCTTCAGACCAATCTTGGACTTAAAAATCCTAAACAAATTCCTCAGAGTTCCATCATTCAAAATGGAAACTATTCGAACCATCCTACCCATGATCCAAGAGGGTCAGTACATGACCACTGTGGACTTAAAGGATGCCTTCCTTCACATACCGATTCACAAGGATCATTATCGGTACCTAAGATTTGCCTTCCTAGACAGGCATTACCAGTTTGTAGCTCTTCCCTTCGGGTTAGCTACGGCTCCAAGAATCTTTACAAAAGTTCTGGGCTCACTTCTGGCGGTACTAAGACCGCGAGGCATAGCGGAGGCTCCGTACCTAGACGACATTCTGATACAAGCGTCAAGTTTTCAAACTGCCAAGTCTCATACAGAGATAGTTCTGGCATTTCTGAGGTCGCATGGGTGGAAGGTGAACGTGGAAAAGAGTTCTCTATTACCACTCACAAGGTTTCCCTTCCTAGGGACTCTTATAGATTCTGTAGAGATTAAAATTTACCTGACGGAGGCCAGGTTATCAAAACTTCTAAATGCTTGCCGTGCCCTTCATTCCATTCCACACCCGTCAGTAGCTCAGTGCATGGAAGTAATCGGCTTAATGGTAGCGGCAATGGACATAGTACCATTTGCGCGACTGCATCTCAGACCGCTGCAATTGTGCATGCTAAGTCAGTGGAATGGGGATTATTCAGATTTGTCCCCTCTACTAAATCTGGACCAAGAGACCAGAGATTCTCTTCTATGGTGGCTTTCTCGGCCCCACCTGTCCAAGGGGATGACCTTTCGCAGTCCAGATTGGACGATTGTAACAACAGACGCCAGCCTTCTAGGTTGGGGCGCAGTCTGGAATTCCCTGAAGGCTCAGGGATCATGGACTCAGGAGGAGAAACTCCTCCCAATAAATATTCTGGAGTTAAGAGCAATATTCAATGCTCTTCTAGCTTGGCCTCAGTTAGCAACTCTGAGGTTCATCAGATTTCAGTCGGACAACATCACGACTGTGGCTTACATCAATCATCAAGGGGGAACCAGGAGTTCCCTAGCGATGTTGGAAGTCTCAAAGATAATTCGCTGGGCAGAGTCTCACTCTTGCCACCTGTCAGCAATCTACATCCCAGGCGTGGAGAACTGGGAGGCGGATTTTCTAAGTCGCCAGACTTTTCATCCGGGGGAGTGGGAACTTCATCCGGAGGTCTTCGCTCAACTGATTCATCGTTGGGGCAAACCAGATCTGGATCTCATGGCGTCTCGCCAGAACGCCAAGCTTCCTTGCTACGAATCCAGGTCCAGGGACCCGGGAGCGGTGCTGATAGATGCTCTGACAGCCCCTTGGGACTTCAACATGGCTTATGTGTTATCACCATTTCCGATGCTTCCTCGACTGATTGCCAAGATCAAACAGGAGAGAGCATCGGTGATTCTGATAGCGCCTGCGTGGCCACGCAGGACCTGGTATGCAGACCTAGTGGACATGTCGTCCTGTCCACCATGGTCTCTGCCTCTGAGGCAGGACCTTCTAATTCAGGGTCCTTTCAACCATCCAAATTTAATTTCTCTGAGGCTGACTGCATGGAGATTGAACGCTTGATTCTATCAAAGCGTAACTTCTCGGAGTCGGTTATTGATACCTTAATACAGGCTAGGAAACCTGTTACCAGAAGAATTTACCATAAGATATGGCGTAAATATTTGTATTGGTGCGAATCCAAGAGTTACTCATGGAGTAAGGTTAGGATTCCTAGGATATTGTCTTTTCTACAAGACGGTTTAGAAAAGGGCTTATCCGCTAGTTCGTTAAAAGGACAGATTTCTGCTCTGTCTATTCTTCTACACAAGCGTCTGGCAGAAATTCCAGACGTTCAGGCTTTTTGTCAGGCTTTGGCTAGGATTAAGCCTGTGTTTAAGACTGTTGCTCCGCCGTGGAGCTTGAACTTAGTTCTTAACGTCCTGCAAGGCGTTCCATTTGAACCCCTTCATTAAATTGATATTAAGCTGTTATCTTGGAAAGTTCTGTTTTTGATGGCTATTTCCTCGGCTCGAAGAGTCTGAGTTATCTGCCTTACATTGTGATTCTCCTTATCTGATTTTTCATTCAGACAAGGTAGTTCTGCGTACTAAACCTGGGTTCTTACCTAAGGTAGTTTCTAACAGGAATATCAATCAAGAGATTGTTGTTCCATCATTGTGTCCTAACCCTTCTTCAAAGAAGGAACGACTTTTGCATAATCTGGACGTAGTCCGTGCCCTGAAGTTCTTTTTGCAGGCAACTAAAGATTTTCGTCAAACTTCTTCCCTGTTTTTCGTTTACTCTGGACAGAGGAGAGGTCAAAAGGCTTCGGCTACCTCTCTCTCTTTTTGGCTTCGTAGCATAATACGTTTAGCCTATGAGACTGCTGGACAGCAGCCTCCTGAAAGGATTACAGCTCATTCTACTAGAGCTGTGGCTTCCACCTGGGCCTTTAAGAATGAGGCTTCTGTTGAACAGATTTGCAAGGCTGCGACTTGGTCTTCACTTCACACTTTTTCAAAGTTTTACAAATTTGACACTTTTGCTTCTTCGGAGGCTATTTTTGGGAAAAAGGTACTTCAGGCAGTGGTTCCCTCAGTTTAAAGTTCCTGCCTTGTCCCTCCCTTCATCCGTGTACTTTAGCTTTGGTATTAGTATCCCATAAGTAATGGATGACCCGTGGACTGACTACACTTAACAAGAGAAAACATAATTTATGCTTACCTGATAAATTTATTTCTCTTGTAGTGTAGTCAGTCCACGGCCCACCCTGTCTTTTAAGGCAGATCTAAATTTTTAATTAAACTCCAGTCACCACTGCACCCTATGGTTTCTCCTTTCTCGTCTTGTTTCGGTCGAATGACTGGATATGACATGTGAGGGGAGGAGCTATATAGCAGCTCTGCTTGGGTGATCCTCTTGCAACTTCCTGTTGGGGAAGAGATATAATCCCATAAGTAATGGATGACCCGTGGACTGACTACACTACAAGAGAAATAAATTTATCAGGTAAGCATAAATTATGTTTTCTATGCATTCCAATCTGGACTGATTTATAGACAGGGAGATCTTGTTCCTTTGAAATCTGCTCAATAGCTCAGGTCTGGTTAAACTGATTAATTTCAGCTTGCTTGGCTTTGCTGCAACACAAGTGGACAGCTCCACCTACTGTCTATTTTAATAAATGCAATGCTTCTCAATGCTTTTCAATAGCAGTCACATGACTGGAAAAAAAGGTTGTTATTCTGAAACGGTGTAAATTGAACCGTTGTAAAACGAGGGCCACCTGTATGTATATATATTTGAATTAGATACAGACCAGCACTCTCCAAATAGTCCTGCAGTTTCCAGGGTGCTCTTAAACAAAATTATGTTACATCCAAAAGATCAGGCACTCTCCGGTTTTAAATTCCACAGTTTCTTTATTGTGACGATTCGGGGTCTTTAGCCCCTACCTCAGACTCAAGAAAAACAGAATTTATGTTTACCTGATAAATTACTTTCTCCAACGGTGTGTCCGGTCCACGGCGTCATCCTTACTTGTGGGATATTCTCTTCCCCAACAGGAAATGGCAAAGAGCCCAGCAAAGCTGGTCACATGATCCCTCCTAGGCTCCGCCTTCCCCAGTCATTCGACCGACGTAAAGGAGGAATATTTGCATAGGAGAAATCATATGATACCGTGGTGACTGTAGTTAGAGAAAATAAATCATCAGACCTGATTAAAAAACCAGGGCGGGCCGTGGACCGGACACACCGTTGGAGAAAGTAATTTATCAGGTAAACATAAATTCTGTTTTCTCCAACATAGGTGTGTCCGGTCCACGGCGTCATCCTTACTTGTGGGAACCAATACCAAAGCTTTAGGACACGGATGATGGGAGGGAGCAAATCAGGTCACCTAGATGGAAGGCACCACGGCTTGCAAAACCTTTCTCCCAAAAATAGCCTCAGAAGAAGCAAAAGTATCAAATTTGTAAAATTTAGTAAAAGTGTGCAGTGAAGACCAAGTCGCTGCCTTACATATCTGATCAACAGAAGCCTCGTTCTTGAAGGCCCATGTGGAAGCCACGGCCCTAGTGGAATGAGCTGTGATTCTTTCAGGAGGCTGCCGTCCGGCAGTCTCATAAGCCAATCTGATGATGCTTTTAAGCCAAAAAGAGAGAGAGGTAGAAGTTGCTTTTTGACCTCTCCTTTTACCAGAATAAACAACAAACAAGGAAGATGTTTGTCTGAAATCCTTTGTAGCCTCTAAATAGAATTTTAGAGCACGAACTACATCCAAATTGTGCAACAAACGTTCCTTCTTTGAAACTGGATTCGGACACAAAGAAGGCACGACTATCTCCTGGTTAATATTTTTGTTAGAAACAACTTTCGGAAGAAAACCAGGTTTAGTACGCAAAACCACCTTATCTGCATGGAACACCAGATAAGGAGGAGAACACTGCAGAGCAGATAACTCTGAAACTCTTCTAGCAGAAGAAATTGCAACCAAAAACAAAACTTTCCAAGATAATAACTTGATATCAACGGAATGTAGGGGTTCAAACGGAACCCCCTGAAGAACTGAAAGAACTAAATTAAGACTCCAAGGAGGAGTCAAAGGTTTGTAAACAGGCTTGATTCTAACCAGAGCCTGAACAAAAGCTTGAACATCTGGTACAGCCGCCAGCTTTTTGTGAAGTAAAACAGATAAAGCAGAAATCTGTCCCTTCAAAGAACTTGCAGATAATCCTTTCTCCAAACCTTCTTGAAGAAAGGATAGAATCTTAGGAATTTTTATCTTGTTCCATGGGAATCCTTTAGATTCACACCAACAGATATATTTTTTCCATATCTTATGGTAGATTTTTCTAGTTACAGGCTTTCTGGCCTGAACAAGAGTATCAATGACAGAATCTGAGAACCCTCGCTTTGATAAAATCAAGCGTTCAATCTCCAAGCAGTCAGTTGGAGTGAGGCCAGATTCGGATGTTCGAACGGACCTTGAACAAGAAGGTCCTGTCTCAAAGGTAGCTTCCATGGTGGAGCCGATGACATATTCACCAGATCTGCATACCAAGTCCTGCGTGGCCACGCAGGAGCTATCAAGATCACCGATACCCTCTCCTGTTTGATCCTGGCTACCAGCCTGGGAATGAGAGGAAACGGTGGGAACACATAAGCTAGGTTGAAGCTCCAAGGTGCTACTAGTGCATCCACTAGAGTCGCCTTGGGATCCCTGGATCTGGACCCGTAGCAAGGAACCTTGAAGTTCTGACGAGGCGCCATCAGATCCATGTCTGGAATGCCCCACAATTGAATTATTTGGGCAAAGATTTCCGGATGGAATTCCCACTCCCCCGGATGAAATGTCTGACGACTCAGAAAATCCGCTTCCCAATTTTCCACTCCTGGGATGTGGATTGCAGACAAGTGGCAGGAGTGAGTCTCCGCCCATTTAATTATTTTGGTCACTTCTTCCATCGCCAGGGAACTCCTTGTTCCCCCCTGATGGTTGATATACGCAACAGTCGTCATGTTGTCTGATTGAAACCGTATGAATTTGGCCTTTGCTAGCTGAGGCCAAGCCTTGAGAGCATTGAATATCGCTCTCAGTTCCAGAATATTTATCGGGAGAAGAGATTCTTCCCGAGACCAAAGACCCTGAGCTTTCAGGGGTTCCCAGACCGCGCCCCAGCCCACCAGACTGGCGTCGGTCGTGACAATGACCCACTCTGGTCTGCGGAAGCTCATCCCTTGTGACAGGTTGTCCAGGGTCAGCCACCAACGGAGTGAATCTCTGGTCCTCTGATCTACTTGTATCGTCGGAGACAAGTCTGTATAATCCCCATTCCACTGACTGAGCATGCACAGTTGTAATGGTCTTAGATGAATTCGCGCAAAAGGAACTATGTCCATTGCCGCGACCATCAAACCTATTACTTCCATGCACTGCGCTATGGAAGGAAGAAGAACAGAATGAAGTACTTGACAAGAGCTTAGAAGCTTTGATTTTCTGGCCTCTGTCAGAAAAATCCTCATTTCTAAGGAGTCTATTATTGTTCCCAAGTAGGGAACTCTTGTTGACGGAGATAGAGAACTTTTTTCTACGTTCACTTTCCACCCGTGAGATCTGAGAAAGGCCAGGACAATGTCCGTATGAGCCTTTGCTTGTGGTAGAGACGACGCTTGAATCAGTATGTCGTCCAAGTAAGGTACTACTGCAATGCCCCTTGGTCTTAGCACCGCTAGAAGGGACCCTAGTACCTTTGTGAAAATTCTTGGAGCAGTGGCTAATCCGAATGGAAGTGCCACAAACTGGTAATGCTTGTCCAGAAAGGCGAACCTTAGGAACCGATGATGTTCCTTGTGGATAGGAATATGTAGATACGCATCCTTTAAATCCACCATGGTCATGAATTGACCTTCCTGGATGGTAGGAAGAATTGTCCGAATGGTTTCCATTTTGAACGATGGAACCTTGAGAAATTTGTTTAGGATCTTGAGATCTAAGATTGGTCTGAATGTTCCCTCTTTTTTGGGAACTATGAACAGATTGGAGTAGAATCCCATCCCTTGTTCTCCTAATGGAACAGGATGAATCACTCCCATTTTTAACAGGTCTTCTACACAATGTAAGAATGCCTGTCTTTTTATGTGGTCTGAAGACAATTGAGACCTGTGGAACCTCCCCCTTGGGGGTAGCTCCTTGAATTCCAGAAGATAACCTTGGGAGACTATTTCTAGCGCCCAAGGATCCAGAACATCTCTTGCCCAAGCCTGAGCGAAGAGAGAAAGTCTGCCCCCCACCAGATCCGGTCCCAGATCGGGGGCCAACATCTCATGCTGTCTTGGTAGCAGTGGCAGGTTTCTTGGCCTGCTTACCTTTGTTCCAGCCTTGCATTGGCCTCCAGGCTGGCTTGGTTTGAGAAGTATTACCCTCTTGCTTAGAGGATGTAGAACTTGGGGCTGGTCCGTTTCTGCGAAAGGGACGAAAATTTGGTTTATTTTTAGCCTTAAAAGACCTATCCTGAGGAAGGGCGTGGCCCTTGCCCCCAGTGATATCTGAAATAATCTCTTTCAAGTCAGGGCCAAACAGCGTTTTCCCCTTGAAAGGTATGTTAAGCAATTTGTTCTTGGAAGACGCATCCGCTGACCAAGATTTTAGCCAAAGCGCTCTGCGCGCCACAATAGCAAACCCCGAATTTTTCGCCGCTAATCTAGCCAATTGCAAAGTGGCGTCTAAAGTAAAAGAGTTAGCCAATTTAAGAGCATGAATTCTGTCCATAATCTCCTCATAAGAAGAATCTTTATTGAGCGACTTTTCTAGTTCATCGAACCAGAAACACGCTGCTGTAGTGACAGGAACAATGCATGAAATTGGTTGTAGAAGGTAACCTTGCTGAACAAACATCTTTTTAAGCAAACCCTCTAATTTTTTATCCATAGGATCTTTGAAAGCACAACTATCTTCTATAGGGATAGTAGTGCGTTTGTTTAGAGTAGAAACCGCCCCCTCGACCTTGGGGACTGTCTGCCATAAGTCCTTTCTGGGGTCGACCATAGGAAACAATTTCTTAAATATAGGGGGAGGGACAAAAGGTATGCCGGGCCTTTCCCATTCTTTGTTTACAATGTCCGCCACCCGCTTGGGTATAGGAAAAGCTTCGGGGGGCCCCGGGACCTCTAGGAACTTGTCCATCTTACATAATTTCTCTGGAATGACCAAATTGTCACAATCATCCAGAGTAGATAACACCTCCTTAAGCAGAGCGCGGAGATGTTCCAATTTAAATTTGAATGTAATCACATCAGGTTCAGCTTGTTGAGAAATTTTCCCTGAATCTGAAATTTCTCCCTCAGACAAAACCTCCCTGGCCCCCTCAGACTGGTGTAGGGGCATGTCAGAACCATTATCATCAGCGTCCTCATGCTCTTCAGTATTTTCTAAAACAGAGCAGTCGCGCTTTCGCTGATAAGTGGGCATTTTGGCTAAAATGTTTTTGATAGAATTATCCATTACAGCCGTTAATTGTTGCATAGTAAGGAGTATTGGCGCACTAGATGTACTAGGGGCCTCCTGTGTGGGCAAGACTGGCATAGACGAAGGAGGGGATGATGCAGTACCATGCTTACTCCCCTCACTAGAGGAATCATCTTGGGCATCATTTTCTCTAAATTTTTTGTCACATACATCACATCTATTTAAATGAGAAGGAACCTTGGCTTCCTCACATACAGAACATAGTCTATCTGATAGTTCAGACATGTTAAACAGGCATAAACTTGATAACAAAGTACAAAAAACGTTTTAAAATAAAACCGTTACTGTCACTTTAAATTTTAAACTGAACACACTTTATTACTGAATATGTGAAAAAGTATGAAGGAATTGTTCAAAATTCACCAAAATTTCACCACAGTGTCTTAAAGCCTTAAAAGTATTGCACGCCAAATTTGAAAGCTTTAACTCTTAAAATAACGGAACCGGAGCCGTTTTTATATTTAACCCCTATACAGTCCCTGGTATCTGCTTTGCTGAGACCCAACCAAGCCCAGAGGGGAATACGATACCAAATGACGCCTTCAGTAAGCTTTTTCTATGTATCTGAGCTCCTCACACATGCATCTGCATGCCTTGCTTCCCAAAAACAACTGCGCATTAGTGGCGCGAAAATGAGGCTCTGCCTATGATTAGAGAAGGCCCCCAGTGAAAAAGGTGTCCAATACAGTGCCTGCCGGTTATTTAACATAATTCCCAAGAATAAAATAACTCCTCAAAGCTATAAACTATTAAAAATGCTTATAAATCAATCGTTTTAGCCCAGAAAAATGTCTACCAGTCCTTAAAGCCCTTGTGAAGCCCTTTATTCTTATTTAATAAAAATGGCTTACCGGATCCCATAGGGAAAATGACAGCTTCCAGCATTACCAAGTCTTGTTAGAAATGTGTCATACCTCAAGCAGCAAAAGTCTGCTCACTGTTTCCCCCAACTGAAGTTAATTCCTCTCAACAGTCCTGTGTGGAAACAGCCATCGATTTTAGTAACGGTTGCTAAAATCATTTTCCTCTTACAAACAGAAATCTTCATCTCTTTTCTGTTTCAGAGTAAATAGTACATACCAGCACTATTTTAAAATAACAAACTCTTGATTGAAGAATAAAAACTACATTTAAACACCAAAAAACTCTAATCCATCTCCGTGGAGATGTTGCCTGTACAACGGCAAAGAGAATGACTGGGGAAGGCGGAGCCTAGGAGGGATCATGTGACCAGCTTTGCTGGGCTCTTTGCCATTTCCTGTTGGGGAAGAGAATATCCCACAAGTAAGGATGACGCCGTGGACCGGACACACCTATGTTGGAGAAACATATCTAAAAACACTCTGCTTCACGCAAAAAGTTGCCATCCCGTACATGTCCCTATGGCAGTGGCCAAGGGACAGCTTATTAGCGTTAAACGGAACTGTAGCAACAGTGATACTTGCAGAGTACAAAGTCTAGAAATGCAGAACAGACTTAGAGAAAGAGGCTATCCTGGTCATGTAATAAACAGAGCACAGAGACAGGTAGACCTATTGGATCGTCGTTCTCTTTTGAACGAATCCAATCGACAGAATGAAAGAGAGAACACCAATACACAACACAATGTCACCTTTGTGACTGATTTCAGTACTGACTATAGGGACATCTGTAGGATTGTTAAAAAAACATTTCAGTTTATTATCTGCAGATGACAGCCTTGTAAATTGTGTGGAAGGTGGTTTGCGTTGCTCATATAGAAAGAACAGGACCCTGGGAAATATTCTGGCCCCCTCAGAAGTTTTGGTAACAAAACCAGACAGACAAAGCTCATGGCTACAATATAGGGGGATGTACAGATGTGGCAGATCAAGATGCACGCCATGTGAATTCATCTTTGTATCCGATGAGTTCAGATCAGAGGTCACTGGAGAGGTCTTTAAGATATCTTCCTGCCTCAACTGTACATCCTCCTATGTGATCTATCTACTCTACTGCCTGGAGTGTCATTTACAGTATGTGGGGCTCACCACCACAGATGTGAACACTAGAATTAGAAACCATCTTTCCACAATTAAATTGGGTGAAGCCAGTACCCCCCTAGTTAAACATTTTCGAAATGTTCACAACAAAAGTAACGCCAAACTTAGATGGCAAGCCATTGAACATGTCAAGGCACCACCTAGGGGATGTGACAGGAATCAGCTGCTAGGCAAGCGTGAGATGCTTTGGATTTTTAAATTGCGCACCAGAGTACCAGAGGGTCTTAACTCTGAATACGATTTGATCAACTATTGGAAATAAGAATTCTTCTCTGTGATGAATTATCTCGCGCTTGCCGACCACATCCTGAATATATCCCGAAAATATCCTAACCTATAATTATAATTACAATTACGATTGTAATTATGTATATATATATATACATATATATATATATTCATTTTACACCAATACTATGTCACTTGTTTGACAGCAGATGATTCATCTATGCAGTTCATGCAGGATAATACATTTAACATTTAACTATTGAGGACAGTGCAGGCACCTTATGATCCACTTTTAACCACTAAGTATTATTCACAACTATCTGTATATACATTCATTCTTTCCATTTCATTAATGGATATTATATCCTTGGTCATTCCCCTGTAATTCCAGGTACCTATTACTGTATAGTTGATTTAATTATATTGATCCTTTATACATACGGGTCACAGTTACCCCCTTGTTTTGATACATAACAATTGATATGTACCTGTTATTATTTTTACATAGTGTGGTTTTTTTGTAGATAATATAAAATATAAAATACAAATTATACAATGTTTGTGATTAGGATATTTTGGCACTACAGAAGACTTTTTCTCTTATAGATCCTTTATTACATTCATTCATAATGTGTTCATTCAAAATATATTTTCATTAATTATTATTTTTGTATATTACTAATAGTTTTGAATATATATTGTTGGTTATATAGTTTTCTACTAACAGTTTTATACATTCGTTTGTTGGGATATTCCCTGAGCAAAGTGCATTTTTATCATTATCATTTGTAGCATACACTGTCCTCAATATAGATATGTTCATTCATCTGCAGTATTGCCCTCTGTTTTACGCTTTAGGTGTAGTACTTAATACATGTTTACATTGATTCTTATTTCCATATTTCTTCATTCCCTTTCTTCATTATTAACTACCTATAGCCTCCATATATTTGATCATTTGATTTTCTTTTATTGGTGTGGCTTATGAGTATGTTAACTGATAATACAGGGAGCATTTGTTTTTCATTTTTTCTTTCAATTTGTAACTTACAAGTGTGACCATTCTATTGGTTTTAATATTGTCCAATCATTGTGGTTTTAGCCTTTTATAAGGCCAGCACATCAGTCTCCAATTAGCTATGATTACGGTCTTTACCGAAACATGTTAGCGGAACTCTTTTGGTCACACTGATATGCTGGATCCCCCAGTTTCTCTTTTTTATCCCATGTGGAATCTAATAAAGACTTTATTTTAAACTTTGCAGTCTGGAAATTTCTTCCTTTCTATTTTTTGACTATATATATATATTAGCATTACAATCATTTCATAAAAAAAAAAGGAACGTCCAATGTTAATACCAATAAAGGGATATTTCTGGGCTCCTTACTCAAGTTAGTGAAGAAAGGGTAGATCTAGACTAAAAGGAAGTGGCCAGCGAGTTGGCATCACGGTTTTCTCCTGCAAACTCCCGTCTTCAGGAAAGGGAGTATCCTCATTTTTGCTTACCTGATAAATGTATTTCTCTTGTGGTCTATCCAGTCCACGGATCATCCATTACTTGTGGGATATTCTCCTTCCCAACAGGAAGTTGCAAGAGGATCACCCACAGCAGAGCTGCTTTATAGCTCCTCCCCTCACTGCCATATCCAGTCATTCGACCGAAACAAGACGAGAAAGGAGAAACCATAGGGTGCAGTGGTGACTGTAGTTTAATTAAAATTTAGACCTGCCTTAAAAAGGACAGGGCGGGCCGTGGACTGGATACACCACAAGAGAAATAAATTTATGAGGTAAGCATAAATTATGTTTTCTCTTGTTAAGTGTATCCAGTCCACGGATCATCCATTACTTGTGGGATACCAATACCAAAGCTAAAGTACACGGATGATGGGAGGGACAAGGCAGGAACTTAAACGGAAGGAACCACACTGCCTGTAGAACCCTTCTCCCAAAAACAGCCTCCGAAGAAGCAAAAGTGTCAAATTTGTAAAATTTTGAAAAGGTGTGAAGCGAAGACCAAGTCGCAGCCTTGCAAATCTGTTCAACAGAGGCCTCATTTTTAAAGGCCCAGGTGGAAGCCACAGCTCTAGTAGAATGAGCTGTAATCCTTTCAGGGGGCTGCTGTCCAGCAGTCTCATAGGCTAAGCGTATTATGCTCCGAAGCCAAAAGGAGAGAGAGGTTGCCGAAGCTTTTTGACCTCTCCTCTGTCCAGAGTAAACGACAAAAAGGGCAGATGTTTGACAACAATCTTTAGTAGCCTGTAAGTAAAACTTCAAGGCACGGACTACGTCCAGATTATGCAAAAGACGTTCCTTTTTTGAAGAAGGATTAGGACACAATGATGGAACAACAATCTCTTGATTGATATTCCTGTTAGAAACCACCTTAGGTAAAAACCCAGGTTTGGTACGCAGAACTACCTTGTCTGAATGAAAAATCAGATAAGGAGAAACACAATGTAAGGCAGATAACTCAGAGACTCTTCGAGCCAAGGAAATAGCCTTAAAAAACAGAACTTTCCAAGATAAAAGTTTAATATCAATGGAATGAAGGGGTTCAAACAGAACTCCCTGAAGAACTTTAAGAACCAAGTTTAAGCTCCACGGGGGAGCAACAGTTTTAAACACAGGCTTAATCCTAACCAAAGCCTGGCAAAATGCCTGGATGTCTGGAACTTCTGCCAGACGCTTGTGCAAAAGAATAGACAGAGCAGAGATCTGTCCTTTTAAAGAACTAGCTGATAAGCCTTTGTCCAAACCCTCTTGGAGAAAGGACAATATCCTAGGAATCCTAATCTTACTCCATGAGTAACTCTTGGATTCACACCAATAAAGATATTTACGCCATATCTTATGGTAGATTTTCCTGGTGACAGGCTTCCGAGCCTGTATTAAGGTATCAATGACTGACTCGGAGAAGCCACGCCTTGATAGAATCAAGCGTTCAATCTCCATGCAGTCAGTCTCAGAGAAATTAGATTTGGATGATTGAAAGGACCCTGTATTAGAAGGTCCTGCCTCAGAGGCAGAGTCCATGGTGGAAGAGATGACATGTCCACTAGGTCTGCATACCAGGTCCTGCGTGGCCACGCAGGCGCTATCAGAATCACCGATGCTCTCTCCTGTTTGATTTTGGCAATCAGTCGAGGGAGCAGAGGAAATGGTGGAAACACATAGGCCAGGTTGAAGAACCAAGGAGCTGCTAGAGCATCTATCAGCGTTGCTCCCGGGTCCCTGGACCTGGATCCGTAACAAGGAAGCTTGGCGTTCTGGCGAGACGCCATGAGATCCAGTTCTGGTTTGCCCCAACGATGGACCAGTTGAGCAAACACCTCCGGATGGAGTTCCCACTCCCCCGGATGAAAAGTCTGACGACTTAGAAAATCCGCCTCCCAGTTCTCTACGCCTGGGATGTGGATCGCTGACAGGTGGCAAGAGTGAGACTCTGCCCAGCGAATTATCTTTGAGACTTCTAACATTGCTAGGGAACTCCTGGTTCCCCCTTGATGGTTGATGTAAGCCACAGTCGTGATGTAGTCCGACTGAAATCTGATGAACCTCAGTGTTGCTAACTGAGGCCAAGCTAGAAGAGCATTGAATATTGCTCTTAACTCCAGAATATTTATTGGGAGGAGTTTCTCCTCCTGAGTCCACGATCCCTGAGCCTTCAGGGAGTTCCAGACTGCGCCCCAACCTAGAAGGCTGGCATCTGTTGTTACAATCGTCCAATCTGGCCTGCGAAAGGTCATACCCTTGGACAGATGGACCCGAGAAAGCCACCAGAGAAGAGACTCTCTGGTCTCTTGATCCAGATTTAGTAGAGGGGACAAATCTGAGTAATCCCCATTCCACTGACTTAGCATGCATAATTGTCCATTGCCGCTACCATTAAGCCGATTACTTCCATGCACTGAGCCACTGACGGGCGTGGAATGGAATGAAGGACACGGCAAGCATTTAGAAGTTTTGATAACCTGGACTCCATCAGGTAAATTTTCATCTCTACAGAATCTATAAGAGTCCCTAGGAAGGAGACTCTTGTGAGTGGTGATAGAGAACTCTTTTCCACGTTCACTTTCCACCCATACGACCTCAGAAATGCCAGAACTATCTCTTTATGAGACTTGGCAATTTGACAGCTTGACGCCTGTATCAGGATGTCGTCTAGATACGGAGCCACCGCTATGCCTCGCGGTCTTAGAACCACCAGAAGTGAGCCCAGAACCTTTGTAAAAATTCTCGGGGCAGTGGCCAACCCGAAGGGAAGAGCTACAAATTGGTAATGCCTGTCTAGAAAGGCAAACCTTGGGAACCGATGATGATCTTTGCGAATCGGTATGTGAAGGTAAGCATCCTTTAAGTCCACTGTGGTCATGTACTGACCCTCTTGGATCATGGGTAGGATGGTCCGAATAGTTTCCATTTTGAATGATGGAACTCTGAGGAATTTGTTTAAGATCTTTAGATCCAAGATTGGTCTGAAGGTTCCCTCTTTCTTGGGAACCACAAACAGATTTGAATAAAATCCCTGTCCTTGTTCCGTCCGCGGAACTGGATGGATCACTCCCATTACTATGAGGTCTTGCACACAGCTTAGGAATGCCTCTTTCTTTATCTGGTTTGATGATAACCTTGAAAGATGAAATCTCCCTTGTGGAGGAGAAGCTTTGAAGTCAAGAAGATATCCCTGAGATATGATCTCCAACGCCCAGGGATCCTGAACATCTCTTGCCCACGCCTGGGCGAAGAGAGAAAGTCTGCCCCCCACTAGATCCGTTTCCGGATAGGGGGCCATTCCTTCATGCTGTCTTGGGGGCAGCAGCAGGCTTCCTGGCCTGCTTGCCCTTGTTCCAGGACTGGTTAGGTTTCCAGGCCTGTCTGGAATGAGCAACAGTTCCCTCTTGTTTTGAAGCGGAGGAAGTTGATGCTGCTCCTGCCTTGAAATTTCGAAAGGCACGAAAATTAGACGGTTTGGCCTTTGATTTGGCCCTGTCCTGAGGAAGGGTATGACCCTTGCCTCCAGTAATGTCAGCAATAATTTCCTTCAAGCCAGGCCCGAATAAGGTCTGCCCCTTGAAAGGAATGTTGAGTAATTTAGACTTTGAAGTCACGTCAGCTGACCTGGATTTAAGCCATAGCGCCCTACGCGCCTGGATGGCGAATCCGGAATTCTTAGCCGTTAGTTTAGTCAAATGAACAATGGCATCAGAAACAAATGAGTTAGCTAGCTTAAGCGTTCTAAGCTTGTCAATAATTTCATTCAATGGAGCTGTCTGGATGGCCTCTTCCAGGGCCTCAAACCAGAATGCCGCCGCAGCAGTGACAGGCGCAATGCATGCAAGGGGTTGTAAAATAAAACCTTGTTGAATAAACATTTTCTTAAGGTAACCCTCCAATTTTTTTATCCATTGGATCTGAAAAAGCACAACTGTCCTCAACCGGGATAGTGGTACGCTTTGCTAAAGTAGAAACTGCTCCCTCCACCTTAGGGACCGTCTGCCATAAGTCCCGTGTAGTGGCGTCTATTGGAAACATTTTTCTAAATATAGGAGGTGGGGAAAAGGGCACACCGGGTCTATCCCACTCCTTGCTAATAATTTCTGTAAGCCTTTTAGGTATAGGAAAAACGTCAGTACACACCGGCACCGCATAGTATCTATCCAGCCTACACAATTTCTCTGGAATTGCAACTGTGTTACAGTCATTCAGAGCAGCTAATACCTCCCCAAGCAATACACGGAGGTTCTCAAGCTTAAATTTAAAATTAGAAATCTCTGAATCAGGTTTCCCCGAGTCAGAGATGTCACCCACAGACTGAAGCTCTCCGTCCTCATGTTCTGCATACTGTGACGCAGTATCAGACATGGCTCTAACAGCATTTGCGCGCTCTGTATCTCTCCTAACCCCAGAGCTATCGCGCTTGCCTCTTCATTCAGGCAATCTAGATAATACCTCTGACAGGGTATTATTCATGATTGCAGCCATGTCCTGCAAGGTAATCGCTATGGGCGTCCCTGATGTAATTGGCGCCATATTAGCGTGCGTCCCCTGAGCGGGAGGCGAAGGGTCTGACACATGGTGAGAGTTAGTCGGCATAACTTCCCCCTCGACAGAACCCTCTGGTGATAATTCTTTTATAGATAAAGACTGATCTTTACTGTTTAAGGTGAAATCAATACATTTAGTACACATTCTCCTATGGGGCTCCACCATGGCTTTCAAACATAATGAACAAGTAGGTTCCTCTGTGTCAGACATGTTTAAACAGACTAGCAATGAGACTAGCAAGCTTGGAAAACACTTTAAAACAAGTTTACAAGCAATATAAAAAACGTTACTGCGCCTTTAAGAAACACAAATTTTCCCAAATTTTGAAATAACAGTGAAAAAATGCAGTTACACTAACGAAATTTTTACAGTGTATGTAATAAGTTAGCAGAGCATTGCACCCACTTGCAAATGGATGATTAACCCCTTAATACCAAAAACGGAATAACAAATGACAAAAACGTTTTTTAAACAGTCACAACAACTGCCACAGCTCTACTGTGGCTTTTTACCTCCCTCAATACGACTTTTGAAGCCTTTTGAGCCCTTCAGAGAAGTCCTGGATCATGCAGGAAGAAGCTGGATGTCTGTGTCTGTAATTTTTGCTGTGCATAAAAACGCCACAATAGGCCCCTCCCACTCATATTACAACAGTGGGAAGCCTCAGGGAACTGTTTCTAGGCAAAATTCAAGTCAGCCATGTGGAAAAAACTAGGCCCCAATAAGTTTTATCACCAAACATATGTAAAAAACGATTAAACATGCCAGCAAACGTTTTAAAATACACTTTTATAAGAGTATGTATCTCTATTAATAAGCCTGATACCAGTCGCTATCACTGCATTTAAGGCTTTACTTACATTACTTCGGTATCAGCAGCATTTTCTAGCAAATTCCATCCCTAGAAAAATATTTTAACTGCACATACCTTATTGCAGGAAAACCTGCACGCTATTCCCCCTCTGAAGTTACCTCACTCCTCAGAATATGTGAGAACAGCAAAGGATCTTAGTTACTTCGGCTAAGATCATAGAAAACGCATGCAGATTCTTCTTCTAAATACTGCCTGAGATAAACAGTACACTCCGGTACCATTTAAAAATAAACTTTTGATTGAAGAAATAAACTAAGTATAAAACACCACAGTCCTCTTACGACCTCCATCTTAGTTGAGAGTTGCAAGAGAATGACTAGGTATGTCAGTGAGGGGAGGAGCTATATAGCAGCTCTGCTGTGGGTGATCCTCTTGCAACTTCCTGTTGGGAAGGAGAATATCCCACAAGTAATGGATGATCCGTGGACTGGATACACTTAAGAGAAAAGGACACCTTTTACAGAAAACCAATATTATAATACAATAAGACAATTTAAATTTTTACATTCCTTATTTGCTGCTCTGTGGTTAAAGATGGTTACATCACATCACAATACTCACCCCCTGGCACGTCCTACAACATCCTTTTTCTCAAGCCAGTTCTGCCCTTGCTTATACAGCCCTCTGTCATCAACTGCATTGTTATCTCCTTTGGTCAAAAACTTGATATCTCCATTTTCCCTTATAAAGATAAAGAAAATGTAAAATTGCAGTCTTCCTCTTAAAACATTTCTATTATTTGTGATCTATGCCAATCATATAAGAGGTATTCTATAATACATTTTTTAATAAAACTTTATTTATTTATTTTAAATCTTAGGAAAACTGTTCAAGTTCACTGCATCCAAACAGCAAAGTAAACCTATAGTGTTTTATATAAGAAGTCCATTACTCAAGCTTTGTTTCCAACATGTCTGTGTCCAAAAGTTGAGTTGGGGAGAGAGAAAGGCACTAAGCAATAAACATGAAATGCCTAAACAATGCACCTTGTTTAGTTGTGTGTGTGTGTACGCCTCTCCCAGAAGAAATCCTTAAAAGAGGACACAATGTGAGTAGGGCTGTTTGTAGACTGCAAATACTAGGGAGGTGGGTGATGCCAGATCAGAATTAAACCTTAAAGGAACACTCAATCAAAATTAATTATTTTTCATTTTTTTCATTATTCAGATAGAGCATGCCATTTTAAACAATTTTACCATTTACTTCCATTAACTAAATGTGCACAGTCTTGTTATATTTTAACTTTTTGAGTAACCAGCTCCTACTGAGCATGTGCAAGAATAAGTGTGTATGCATTTGTGAATGGCTGATGGCTGTCACATGGTACGTGTATGCATTTGTGGTTGGCTGATGGCTGTCACATGGTACTGGGGGAGTGGAAAAAGACATAACTTTTAAAATTGTCAGAAAAAAAATCTACTACTCATTTGAAGTTCAGACTAAGTGCTATTGCATTGTCTTGTTATCTTGCATTTGTTGGTTATGCAAATCTACTGTTTTGACTGGTCCTTTAAGGGAAGTCTGTGTTTTGTGGTATAGAATTGAATTACTCCATTGAGACAACTGCCAATTAGTTGAGTTGACATAAACATCTGTGATTCATAAAAGGAGGTTTTAGGATTTAAACCAAGTTTCCATAATAATTAAAACCATAGCACTAGGTGCAGCTTTTAAATCGATGATAGAGTTACTGTTTCTCATTTTCTAGTGGTGTCCAGGATGTATTGGTGCAGCTGACTGTAAACAGCTAATATTTATATGAATTTACTAGAAATAAAATAAATAATCTTTAAGAAATAGACCATAATGGTGAGGTTGCACATGGATCACATTCCATACAACATATTAGGGCTATAAACACATACATAAAATAAAACAAAGTTCTATTAAAACTTGGAAACCAGGTTCAGTAACTTTTTTTTGACAAACTGACTAATGATAAAAGAGGTTCCCAATTAGTTAGCCACTCAAAAATGCACTGCATGTATATACAGCAAGCCCCAATATATTCTGCATTAGTAACACATACAGGAGAACAATTCATCTGAGTCAGTGAGGCCTTTTGTTATTACTAATGTTTCTGGTTATTTTGTTAGTCTTCAGTTTTAGCCGGAACACTATTTTATATTACTCTATTTATTAGAACAAACAGGGACAAGGCAGCTTTCTACTATTCTTAGGTGAAATATGGAATGCCTTATGAAGTGTTAATCTGATAGAATAATTATTTAGTGCTTGTCAGACAATGAATCTTTTGAGGTGCTAAAAAGTTCACTCTTGAAGTCAGTATTTCCTGACTTACCAGTAGAGCTTTCTACTATTGTAGTGTAGTTTAACCATTTAAAGACGCAATTTTGTGAATTTATCTTGAGAAATCATATAGTGTGAAAATGCCTTACAAAAATCCCCCACCATAAAAGATGACTAAAACAAATATGTCCACTTACTTCTCATGTATCTTCAGGACACGATGAACAATGGGGATCTCTCTCCCTTCTATCCTGAAGACCACAATCTCTCCAACCCTGATGGGATCATCTACACGGTTAGTCAAGAACAGCAGGTCCCCACGGTGGAATGCTGGCTCCATGCTGCCACTAAAGAGAAGATGATTAAATCATTGCTGTTCTTTTACCTGAACATAAATTGCGCACTTTATGCTATAGGCAAGAATACATCATTTAAAATTTTTCAAAGAGAACAAGCAATGTTACAGCTGTATTAAATTGTGGAGTGTAGCTAATTTTAATTAAAAACATATAAACAAATCACATTTAATATATGAACAATATGCAAATCTAATATCCAGCCAGTCTTTCACCTTAAAGGGATACTAAACCCATTTTTTTTTCTTGAGTCAGATAGAGCATGCAATTTTAAGTTCCTTTCTAATTTACTCCTTTTATCAATTTTTCTTCATTCTCTTGCTATCTTTATTTAAAAAACAGGAATGTAAAGCTTAGGAGCTGGCCCATTTTAGGTTCAGTACCCTGGATAGCCCTGCTTATTGGTGGCTACATTTAGTCACCAATAAGCAAGCATAACCCAGGTTCTGAACCAAAAAGGGTCCGGCTTCTAAGCTTTACATTCCTGTATTTAAAATAAAGATATTAAGAGAATGAAGAAAAAAACAAATTATGCTTACCTGATAATTTTCTTTTCTTCCGTGGGAAAGAGTCCACAGCCACATTCATTACTTACGGGCGGTTGGCTGTGGACCCTTTCCCACGGAAGAAAAGAAAATTATCATCAGGTAAGCATAATTTATGTTTTTCTTCCTAATGGGAAAGAGTCCACAGCCGCATTCATTACTTATGGGAAATTTATACCCAAGCCAAAGAGGACACAGAATGCCAAAAATGGGAGGGTAAGAGGCGGACCACAAGAAGGCACCACCCAAAAAACACTTTACCAAAACAAAAGACCCTGTTTCATCTGAAAACCGGGAACAAGAACCCTTTGAAAAAACAAAATGTGGCCCCATTGACACAAATCTACCAACAGGTCACTGAACCTGAACTGTCAGCACGAATAGATGCAACCGAGATCACAGACCCCAAGGACACCATCTCTCAAGGCAACAGCCCAGCCGCAGCCTCCCAACCAACAAGGGGACCGACGACCCATTCCCGAAGGGAACACAAGCCTAATATAAGAAGGAAAAAAAGACAACCCACTCCAGGGGGCAGACGTACACTGACCCAGGTCCCAATGACAATGAGAAAACCCTACCAGCTAACCGTAACAAAAACCCAGTCCCGCACCCCAGACCACAGGAGACTGGGGGTGCCGTACCAGCAAGTATCAAGTCCAGAGATGGTCAATAAAACAGATGCCGAACAGAAAGAAGAAGCAAGTGGTGTGAGCAACAGCGGAGCCCTCCCAGAAAAGGAAATAGCCCACCTTGCTCTAGTACAACCAAGACAGCCCAACCACTACAGGCCACAGAGCGAACGCCAAAGCAACTCTGTTCACACGGCCAATAAAGTTAGTTAGGATTAGTGCAGTGATGCAAACACAACCCATCCATTGAACGGTAGCTAGACAAGCCAACAGGCCACAACGCCCAGCAAACCAGCACACACCTCCACTCAAGAAAACGGGGAGGAACAAACGGTCACTTAAGAACCAATACGACTAGAACCCTGAGATAAGCCACCTAGAAATGGGTTATAAGATCCCAACGGCCAGCCCGTCTCTGAAAAACCACGGACTACCAGAACCCATCACTCTACAGAGAGACAAAAAAAGGGCCCCCGGTGAAAAACACGAGATAAAAAAACACTCGTCCCCAAACCTCTGTAATCATCTGAGGATGATTACCCAGACACCGAGCACCCAAAGGGCATCCCCCCGTCAAAGAAGTCTGGCAAAAGCCATAGGAGAACAACTAACTGCATGAAACCTCTGAGAGACAATCTCTCGAGCCCCCTAAGCTAGTCCGTCAGACGGCTAAACACAGAAGCGGGGGAAAATCCCAACACACGGGGAAAAATCCCACAGGTCTAAAACGAAACCAGACCATAAGGCGAACAGCAGGGCCTCATAGAGAAAATCCCAAGCTCAGTCTTCACAACCGGGTAGTTAATTGGAGACTTCCAAACTCCCCATAAAGGAGAGACAATGGAACGCATCCTAATCTCAATCCTAAATTCCAAGGAAGAACCAAGGGACAAAGATCGGAGGAACCAGACTGCAGGAGCCCTAGATCCACACCCACTGAGTCTAATATGGATGACCCAACGTAAAACTCTGAGTCTGAACCAACCGACAATCTCCACAGAGGAGAAACTGCGGTGAAACCGCAGCACTAAATCCTACAGACCTTAGAATCCTAGGACATAGGTCAACCTGGTCCTAAACCCTACAAAGGTGCTACTTAGTCACCTACGAACCATAGTGGCAGCACCTACAAAAAGGAGAACCCCATAACTCGAGCATAAACGCTCCCAGATGCGAAGATAGTGAAACCAACCACCTCTGAAGGGCCCTTGAGAAACGACTACCGCCTTGGAGAAATAGCGGACACCAGGATACTTCAGATCAGAAGACAGACGCCTTACGCCTGAGATCAATCCCACAACCTCCTACTGCAGGAACGACGGAGCGAAACACTACGCCACATATCCTTCACGGTTGTGCCAGACCCCTAAAGAGTCCAAGTATCGAACAAACTAAACCATGACCACGAGTCAAAAAACCTCTCGAAAGTCAGAACCGCTACAAGTAGCAAGGACCACAGCCCTCCACCGAGGCTGCAAAGGAACACAGTGATACACCACAGGACCTATGTCTGAAGCAGAACTGCCACGGACCAGCCCAAGCGCTTCCGACATACAGACCCTCAGGTCTAAATGAAGTATTTGTGTATATATATATATATATATATATATATATATATATATATATATATATATATATATATATATATATATATATATATATATATATATATATATATATATATTATAAAACGAACAACTGAACAAGTGAACCGGCAAGTCCTGCCGGACCAGCCAGGCAAGACTTGCGTCACAAACATGGACACAAGTAACTCCAGACAAAATCCGGGAACAATTTCTATAAAAGAAAATAAGTCGAGCAATCCCAGAATTCCCATAGGGAAGAAAAAACCAGAAGTAAATAATGCAGACCGGATAAAAAAAAACAAAAACAAGGGCACCCGCCCAGAAGGAACCATGTCTCTGTAGTACCTGACAGACAGAGACCTTAACCTTCAGAAAAACGACTTGGAAAGCTTGCATTAGACTGACCGGGGAAAAGCGTACACCATTAGCCTACCGCACAGAACCCTGAGAAGATCCCTGATACAGTAAAGGATCCCCCAATAAATCAAACAGATGTCGCAATAGGACGCGCAGCCGCACCGTCCTGTAGCGAAAAGAACATGGGGGCACAATCACCCCCCAGGGGAAACACAATGATGCCATTCACGGTCTGAACACCCGGAATAGGCAGACAAGCACACACATAACTGCAATGAAACCTCAGGATCCTGCAGGCGAATCAACGCCATTAAAATATTAAAACGAAAATGTCCCACCATCTCCGGGGTAAAAAATCCACCCTGCATGGAGGAGACATTAACATCTGGGTCACCCGCAAAGGTAAAATGAGTGTGCGGCTGGAAAGGCACCTCCTGAGGAACAGAGCCCCCAGGAGCCGATGGCTCAGAAGGTCCAGGGTCCCACGAGCCCGAGAGACCCGGCACACCATGCAGGCACGAGAGACAAGATTGGCAGACTAGTGGTAACAGGACAACATTAGTGTCCTCATCCGAGGACGAATCTGAATCAGATATGTAAATAGTCTCTGCATTAGAATCCTCCATGGCTAAGACTTTAAATATAACAACGCAATTTGGAAAAGAAACTGGCACCTGACACCCACGATGGCTGGGGCACTTACCACCTCCTATGACCAGGCCTTAGGGAGCAGACTCTTTCCTCTGTCGCCACTCGGTCAGGAATGCAGAAGGGAGAGAAGACCCACCCAAGCGTAAACACGCACGGTTACCAGATGCCCCGTGAAATCCAAAAAGTGCGCCACTCACAAGGCGGCAAAACTAGGCCCCAGAACAAACTAGCAAGTCTGAGAAAAGGAAAATCGTAACTCAAGGTCAAGCCTAGCAAAACGATACATGTCTCAGCCTCAGAGCCAGAATTCCCGCACACAAGCAGGATGATCACATAAGAAATATGATAAACAACCCCATCCCGTTCACTAATCCCCCTGATAAGGAAGATAATACCTTGATTCCCAGATCGAAGCAGAAGGAGCCTCAATGAGGCCCATACTGAACTGTAATAACAAATTACATTACAGCAACGTAATAAAATGAAACGCTCTTACCGGAATCCACGCCGGAAATACGGCCCTTCAAGAGTGATGATTAGTAGCAGCGCCTCCGCCATGGACTTGAGAGAAGACAGCAGGTAGCAAAGCGAAGTTCAGCATCACCAAGTGCTGAAAAGGAGCTGTGACTACGAGTCGGGATGGTGTCGCAGGGGAAGCTCCCACTGCATCTCCGGACTCACTTTCGCCCAGGCCCTCAGCCGAGAGACCACCAGACTACTTAAAACTCCCGTCTCATGTCGAAAGGTAGCACCCTCCATAAGAGACAAAATATAAAAATAAATTAAATAAAATGAATTTTTAAAGTATAATAAAAAAACTTCTGACACTTCTCTGCCAACCTCCTGGGACGAAAGGCAAAGAATGACTGGGGGATAGGGGAGGTGGGAGGAGTATTTAAGCCTTTGGCTGGTGGGTCTTTGCCTCCTTCTGGTGGCAAGGTTCTTATTTCCCATAAGTAATGAATGCGGCTGTGGACTCTTTCCCATTAGGAAGAAAATTGATCATAGAAGGAACTTAGAAAGTTGCTTAAAATGGCATGCTCTTTCTGAATGTGGGTTTAGTATCCATTTAAAGAATACTTACTGAGATCTATCAGGATAAGCATATTTTAAAAAAAGAATATATAAATAGTCAAATATATCAAATATACTTCTTGGGTTTTCAGAATGGTCAGTTGTGATGTCTGTGGTTGGAGATCGCAAAAATGAAACAAGTTACACTAAGGTTTTCATTTGCAGTATTTTAGTACAATGGAGAATAAATATATATATATATATATATTTTATTTATAAAAAAAAATAGAATAGAATGGACTTCTGACATTGAGTGAGTTAACATCTCAACAGTTTGTTTTTCCTACTACTACAAACAAACATAAATATTAGCCTTTTACAACCTTCCTGAATGCTCTTTAAGATCCTGCACGCTAGGATCCTACAAACACACTTCTTGATATTTACATAGAAAGAGAGATCATGTGAAGCCCTAGACAACAGATCTTAGAAGAGTGACCTTTAAAGGTAATCTCTCTTAATTTGAGAAGTGCCAGATGCTCCACGTATTTGCTTTATTAAGATGTCAGTCAAAACAAGAGATATATACCGGACATTGAAAATAAACAAATTGGCAGTTGTGATAAGAAAAAGGGTATACAGATAAGCGACAAACCTTTCAAGAGACATTGTGGGGGTTTTTTTCTGATATCACAGACTTATCTGTTCAATTTGCATAGAAATGGTTATCTGCCAGTTCATGAAACAGAGATTCTCATATTAATAAGGGTCATTAACTTGAGGCTCTGTCACTGTGACATATCTTGCTGTATCTAACAACACTAGGAGTTTAAATGGACAGTAAACACCTTGAGATTTTTGTACAAATTGTTTAGTTAAAGGGACACTGAAATACAAATTTGTTCTCACACGATTCAGACAGAGCATGAAATTTTAATCAACGTTCTAATTTACTCAAATTATCAATTTTTCTTCGTACTCTTGCTATCTTTATTTTGAAAGCAAGAGTGTAAGTTTAGGAGCGGGCCCCTTTTTGGTTCAGAACTTGGGTTGCGCTTGCTGATTGGTGGCTAAATGTAGCGACCAATCAGCAAGCACTATCCAGTTTACTGCACCAAGAATTGGCCAGCTACTTAGCTTAGATTCCTGCTTTTTAAAATAAAGATAGCAAAAGAACGAAGAAAATTTGATAATAGGAGTAAATTAGAAAGTTGCTTAAAATTGCATGCTCTATCTGAATCGTGAAAGAACAAATTTGTATTTCAGTGTCCCTTTAACTTAACAATTTGTACAAAATTCTCAAGGTGTTTACTGTCTATTTAAACTCCTAGCAAGATATGTCAGTGACAGAGCTGGATAAGTGAACACTGTCATACATTGGTATTTACTGCCCTACATGCCACACAGATTTTTTTTTTTTTTATGAAGAGGGAGGAAGGTATTACAGAGCCCCCCCCCCCCCCCATCTCCCCTCTACCATTTACTCAGATCTCAGGGTAATAACTTGTTTTGAATAATTTTCATGATCTTTCAGATGATCTCTCTCTACCCAAGGGTCATGTTCCTCTCGCTGCATGGGATAGACATAAAAATGCACTTTTGTACACAAGTGATACTTAACCCCTTAACGACTGAGGACGTGCAGGGTACGTCCTCAGAAAAAAGGCAGTTAATGCCTGAGAACGTACCCTGCACGTCCTCAGTGTGGAAAGCAGCTGGAAGCGATCCTGCTCGCTTCCAGCTGCTTTCCGGTTATTGCAGTGATGCCTCGATATGGAGGCATCCTGCAATAACCTTTTTAAGTCATCCGGTGCAGAGAGAGCCACTCTGTGGCCCTCTCTGCACCGGAGATCGGTTGCTCCCTGTGTTGGTGGGTGGGAGCCGGACCGGGAGGCGGGTGGCGGCCATCGATGGCCCTGTGGATGTGAAGGGGGGCGGGATCGTAGGCGGGGGTGGCTGGGGGCGCGCGCGCGTGCACGGGAGGGTGGGGGCGGGCGCGTGCACGGGGAGGGAGCGGGTGGGAACCGCTACACTGCAGAAAATGTGGAAATTAAAAATATAAAAAAATGGAAAATTAAATCAATCAGCAAGGTGGTGGGGGTTTGTCTGTGGGGGGTGGGGGGAGGAAGCTACACTACAGAAAAAAAAACAAAAAAAAAGCACTTTTTATTGTAAACTGGGTACTGGCAGACAGCTGCCAGTACTCAAGATGGCCCCCAATAAGGCAGAGGGGAGGGTTAGAGAGCGGTTTTGGGGGGGATCAGGGAGGTTGGGGGCTAAGGGGGGGATCCTACACAGTAGCATATGTAAATATGCTAAAAAAAATTCATTTTTTTTTAAAACCCTTTTATTTTAGTACTGGCAGACTTTCTGCCAGTACTTAAGATGGCGGGGACAATTGTGGGGTGGGGGCGGGAAGGGAGCTGTTTGGGAGGGATCAGGGGGTGGGATATGTCAGATGGGAGGCTGATCTCTACACTAAAGCTAAAATTAACCCTGCAAGCTCACTACAAACTCCCTAATTAACCCTTTCACTGCTAGCCATAATACACGTGTGAGGCGCAACAGGATTTAGTGGCCTTCTAATTACCAGAAAGCAACGCCAAAGTCATATATGTCTGCTATTTCTGAACAAAGGGGATCCCAGACAAGCATTTACAACCATTTGTGCCATAATTGCACAAGCTGTTTGTAAATGATTTCAGTGAGAAACCTAAAATTGTGAAAAATTTTACGTTTTTTTTAATTTGATCGCATTTGGCAGTGAAATGGTGGCATGAAATATACCAAAATGTGCCTAGATCAATACTTGGGGTTGTCTACTACACTACACTAAAGCTAAAATTAACCCTACAAGCTCCCTAAAAGCTCCCTAATTAACCCCTTATCTGCTGGGCATGATACACTTGTGGTGCGCAGTGGCATTTAGCGGCCTTCTAATTACCAAAAAGCAACGCCAAAGCCATATATGTGTGCTATTTCTGAACAAAGGGGATCCCAGAGAAGAATTTACAACCATTTATGCCATAATTGCACAAGTTGTTTGTAAATAATTTCAGTGAGAAATCGAAAGTTTGTGAAAAAATTTGTGAAAAAGTGAACAATTTTTTGTATTTGATCGCATTTGGCGGTGAAATGGTGGTATGAAATATACCAAAATTGGCCTAGATCAATACTTTGGGATGTCTACTAAAAAAAAATATATACATGTCAAGGGATATTCAGGGATTCCTGAAAGATATCAGTGTTCTAATGTAACTAGCGCTAATTTTGGAAAAAAATGGTTTGGAAATAGCAAAGTGCTACTTGTATTTATGGCCCTATAACTTGCAAAAAAAGCAAAGAACATGTAAACATTGGGTATTTCTAAACTCAGGACAAAATTTAGAAACTATTTAGCATGGGTGTTTTTTGGTGGTTTTAGATATGTAACAGATTTTGGGGGTCAAAGTTAGAAAAAGTGTGTTTTTTTCCATTTTTCCTCATATTTTATCATTTTTTTTATAGTAAATTATAAGATATGATGAAAATAATGGTATTTTTAGAAAGTCCATTTAATGGCGAGAAAAACGGTATATAATATGTGTGGGTACAGTAAATGAGTAAGAAGAAAATTACAGCTAAACACAAACACCGCAGAAATGTAAAAATAGCCTTGGTCCCAAACGGACAGAAAATGGAAAAGTGCTCTGGTCACTAAGGGGTTAAAGACAAAACCTCCAGCTTTATTGGTGGACTTTGTTTTCTGTGAGCTAATGGGACATTAAAAAGCGACAGTAAACTGTAAAATAGTTTTTATATGAATGTATTTTCAATGAATTCTTAAACCACCTGCAGAGTATAAAATGTTTGAGAATTGCATTTTCAGGTTTATTTGTGTATATGAAGTAGCTGGTTTTGTGCTTTTAAACCTCAGCCTATTACAATGGGTTGAGTTTGCAGGTAATATCAGATCTCATTATGTTATCACTTTGTGTACACAGACTTGCTTCCTTATCTTATATTTGTCTGGAAAACCAAAGCTTAAATACTTAGGGCTTGATTTATCAAACCTCCTTCTCTTCAACTGCAGGTTCTCACAAGAGAACCTGCAGTCCGTATTTATGAAGCATGTATGCCCCTGTCTGCCGTAGCTTGACAAATCGAGCCCTTAGAGATAACAATGGAAAATTAACATTACTTAACTATCCTGCACCCCTTGGGAATGTAATTTCTTCTGCAGGTTGTGTTTACTTAGACTATTCAATACCTGAGATACCAGTATAGAAACTTTCTGTATAAGTGGGGATACCCAGGGCTGGCTCAAGACATTGTGTTGCCTGGGTCCGAGATCAAAATGATGCCCCCCCCCCCACCCCACACACACTTCTACCTAACTCCATCCATAACACTGCAATTCAATTTGAATGCCATTTTTAATTAAAACTTGAATGCCACTATGACTATACTATGTGTATATATATATATATATATATATATATATATATATATATATATATATATATATATATATATATATACACACACACTTTAATGCCCAGTTTGCAGTTTGACAACCTTTTATTTGTTTCACTGTTTTTATGTACCTCCCTCCACCCAAACAGCATAACACTGTCACATTAGAGATCAGACATCACCAGTCCCTGCCCTCAGGCTACACATTCTGTCACAAGCTGGCTGGCTGTCAGACAAAATAACAGGAGAAACTTCAGACCAGCATTTCACACGATTCAGAGCAGAAGCAAACACTTCTAGTAGTGTTTGCTACTGATCTGAATTGCGTGACATGCCAGTCTGAAGTTTCTCCTGTTATTTTGTTATATTTCATTGTTATGAGCTTGGTCATGACTTTTGTAGCACATATAGTTAGACTGAGCGCTTTATTTTCTTTTCATTGATTATTGACATCAGCAAATGGCAAAATAATTTTGGAAACTGCAGGTGCTGAGGGGAAAAACATAATTTATGTAAGAACTTACCTGATAAATTCATTTCTTTCATATTAGCAAGAGTCCATGAGCTAGTGACGTATGGGATATACATTCCTACCAGGAGGGGCAAAGTTTCCCAAACCTCAAAATGCCTACAAATACACCCCTCACCACACCCACAAATCAGTTTAACGAATAGCCAAGAAGTGGGGTGATAAGAAAAAAGTGCAAAAGCATTAGAAATAAGGAATTGGAATAATTGTGCTTTATACAAAAAAATCATAACCACCACAAAAAGGGTGGGCCTCATGG
This sequence comes from Bombina bombina, assembly GCF_027579735.1. Classification (NCBI taxonomy): domain Eukaryota; kingdom Metazoa; phylum Chordata; class Amphibia; order Anura; family Bombinatoridae; genus Bombina; species Bombina bombina. The sequence goes on along the minus strand of NW_026511143.1, from coordinate 8,445 downwards.
ACTCTTGCTAATATGAAAGAAATGAATTTATCAGGTAAGTTCTTACATAAATTATGTTTTCTTTCATGTAATTAGCAAGAGTCCATGAGCTAGTGACGTATGGGATAATGACTACCCAAGATGTGGATCTTTCCACGCAAGAGTCACTAGAGAGGGAGGGATAAAATAAAGACAGCCAATTCCGCTGAAAAATAATCCACACCCAAAATAAAGTTTAAATTTAATAATAAAAAAAAACTGAAAATATAAGCAGAAGATTCAAACTGAAACAGCTGTCTGAAGTACTTTTCTACCAAAAACAGCTTCAGAAGAAGAAAACACATCAAAATGGTAGAATTTAGTAAAAGTATGCAAAGAAGACCAAGTTGCTGCTTTGCAAATCTGATCAACCGAAGCTTCATTCCTAAACGCCCAGGAAGTAGAAACTGACCTAGTAGAATAAGCTGTAATCCTTTGAGGCGGAGTTTTACCCGACTCAACATAAGCATGATGAATTAAAGATTTCAACCAAGATGCCAAAGAAATGGCAGAGGCCTTCTGACCTTTCCTAGAACCGGAAAAGATAACAAATAGACTAGAAGTCTTTCGAAAATTCTTAGTAGCTTCAACATAATATTTCAAAGCTCTAACTACATCCAAAGAATGCAATGATTTCTCCTTAGAATTCTTAGGATTAGGACATAATGAAGGAACCACAATTTCTCTACTAATGTTGTTGGAATTCACAACCTTAGGTAAAAATTCAAAAGAAGTTCGCAACACCGCCTTATCCTGATGAAAAATCAGAAAAGAAGACTCACAAGAAAGAGCAGATAATTCAGAAACTCTTCTGGCAGAAGAGATGGCTAAAAGGAACAAAACTTTCCAAGAAAGTAATTTAATGTCCAACGAATGCATAGGTTCAAACGGAGGAGCTTGAAGAGCCCCCAGAACCAAATTCAAACTCCAAGGAGGAGAAATTGACTTAATGACAGGTTTTATACGAACCAAAGCTTGTACAAAACAATGAATATCAGGAAGATTAGCAATCTTTCTGTGAAAAAGAACAGAAAGAGCAGAGATTTGTCCTTTCAAGGAACTTGCAGACAAACCTTTCTCCAAACCATCCTGAAGAAACTGTAAAATTCTCGGAATTCTAAAAGAATGCCAGGAAAAATGATGAGAAAGACACCAAGAAATATAAGTCTTCCAGACTCTATAATATATCTCCCTAGATACAGATTTACGAGCCTGTAACATAGTATTAATCACAGAGTCAGACAAACCTCTTTGACTAAGAATCAAGCGTTCAATCTCCATACCTTTAAATTTAAGGATTTGAGATCCTGATGGAAAAAAGGACCTTGCGACAGAAGGTCTGGTCTTAACGGAAGAGACCACGGTTGGCAAGAGGCCATCCGGACAAGATACGCATACCAAAACCTGTGAGGCCATGCTGGAGCTACCAGCAGAACAAACGAGCATTCCTTCAGAATCTTGGAGATCGCTCTTGGAAGAAGAACTAGAGGCGGAAAGATATAAGCAGGATGATACTTCCAAGGAAGTGACAATGCATCCACTGCTTCCGCTTGAGGATCCCTGGATCTGGACAGATACCTGGGAAGTTTCTTGTTTAGATGAGAGGTCATCAGATCTATTTCTGGAAGTCCCCAAATTTGGACAATCTGAAGAAATACCTCTGGGTGAAGAGACCATTCGCCCGGATGTAACGTTTGGCGACTGAGATAATCCGCTTCCCAATTGTCTATACCTGGGATATGAACCGCAGAAACTAGACAGGAGCTGGATTCCGCCCAAACCAGAATTCGAGATACTTCTTTCATAGCCAGAGGGCTGTGAGTCCCTCCTTGATGACTGATGTATGCCACAGTTGTGACATTGTCTGTCTGAAAACAAATGAACGATTCTCTCTTTAGAAGAGGCCAAGACTGAAGAGCTCTGAAAATTGCACGGAGTTCCAAAATATTGATCGGTAATCTCACCTCCTGAGATTCCCAAACCCCTTGTGCCGTCAGAGACCCCCACACAGCTCCCCAACCTGTAAGACTTGCATCTGTTGAGATTACAGTCCAGGTCGGAAGAACAAAAGAAGCCCCCTGAACTAAACGATGGTGATCTGTCCACCACGTCAGAGAGTGTCGTACAATCGGTTTTAAAGATATTAATTGAGATATCTTTGTGTAATCCCTGCACCACTGGTTCAGCATACAGAGCTGAAGAGGTCGCATGTGAAAACGAGCAAAGGGGATCGCGTCCGATGCAGCAGTCATAAGACCTAGAATTTCCATGCATAAAGCTACTGAAGGGAATGATTGCGACTGAAGGTTTCGACAAGCTGATATCAATTTTAGACGTCTCTTGTCTGTCAAAGATAGAGTAATGGACACTGAATCTATCTGGAAACCCAAAAAGGTTACCCTTGTCTGAGGAATCAATGAGCTTTTTAGTAAATTGATCCTCCAACCATGATCTTGAAGAAACAACACAAGTCGATTCGTATGAGATTCTGCTAAATGTGAAGACTGAGCAAGTACCAAGATATTGTCCAAATAAGGAAATACCACAATATCCTGTTCTCTGATTACAGACAGAAGGGCACTGAGAACCTTTGTAAAAATTCTTGGAGCTGTTGCTAGGCCAAACGGCAGAGCCACAAACTGGTAATGCTTGTCTAGGAAAGAGAATCTCAGAAACTGATAGTGATCTGGATGAATCGGAATATGCAGATATGCATCCTGTAAATCTATTGTAGACATAATGCCCTTGCTGAACAAAAGGCAGGATAGTCCTTACAGTTACCATTTTGAATGTTGGTATCCTTACATAACGATTCAATATTTTTAGATCCAGAACTGGTCTGAAGGAATTCTCCTTCTTTGGTACAATGAAGAGATTTGAATAAAACCCCAGCCCCTGTTCCAGAACTGGAACTGGCATAATTACTCCAGCCAACTCTAGATCTGAAACACATTTCAGAAATGCTTGAGCCTTCGCTGGATTTACTGGGACACGGGAAAGAAAAAATCTCTTTGCAGGAGGCCTTATCTTGAAGCCAATTCTGTACCCTTCTGAAACAATATTCTGAATCCAAAGATTGTGAACGGAATTGATCCAAATTCCTTTGAAAAAACGTAATCTGAGCTGAGCTGGAATGAGGGCCGCACCTTCATGTGGACTTAGGAGCTGGCTTTGATTTTCTAAAAGGCTTGGATTTATTCCAGACTGGAGATGGTTTCCAAACTGATACCGCTCCTGAGGATGAAGGATCAGGCTTTTGTTCCTTGTTGTGACGAAAGGAACAAAAACGATTATTAGACCTAAATTTACCTTTTGATTTTTTATCCTGTGGTAAAAAAGTTCCTTTCCCTCCAGTAACAGTTGAGATAATAGAATCCAACAGAGAACCAAATAATTTATTACCCTGGAAAGAAAGGGAAAGCAGAGTAGACTTAGAAGACATATCAGCATTCCAAGTTTTAAGCCATAAAGCTCTTCTAGCTAAAATAGCTAGAGACATATACCTGACATCAACTCTAATGATATCAAAGATGGCATCACAAATAAAATTATTAGCATGTTGAAGAAGAATAATAATGCTATGAGAATTATGATCTGTTACTTGTTGCGCTAAAGCTTCCAACCAAAAAGTTGAAGCTGCAGCAACATCCGCCAAAGATATAGCAGGTCTAAGAAGATTACCTGAACACAAGTAAGCTTTTCTTAGAAAGGATTCAATTTTCCTATCTAAAGGATCCTTAAAGGAAGTACCATCTGCCGTAGGAATGGTAGTACGCTTAGCAAGAGTAGAGACAGCCCCATCAACCTTAGGGATTTTGTCCCAAAATTCTAATCTGTCAGATGGCACAGGATATAATTGCTTAAAACGTTTAGGAGTAAATGAATTACCCAAATTATTCCATTCCCTGGAAATTACTTCAGAAATAGCACCAGGAACAGGAAAAACTTCTGGAATAACTACAGGAGATTTAAAAACCTTATCTAAACGTTTAGATTTAGTATCAAGAGGACCAGAATCCTCTATTTCTAATGCAATTAGGACTTCTTTAAGTAAAGAACGAATAAATTCCATTTAAAATAAATATGAAGATTTATCAGCATCAACCTCTGAGACAGAATCCTCTGAACCAGAAGAGCCATTATCAGAATCAGAATGATGATGTTCATTTAAAAATTCATCTGAAAAATGAGAAGTTTTAAAAGACTTTTTACGTTTACAGTACTAGAAGGAGGAATAACAGACATAGCCTTCTTAATGGATTTAGAAACAAAATCTCTTATGTTATCAGGAACACTGAGTATTAGATGTTGATGGAACAGAAACAGGTAATGTAACTTTACTAAAGGAAATATTATCTGCATTAACAAGTTTGTCATGACATTCAATACAAACAACAGCTGGAGGAACAGCTACCAAAAGTTTACAGCAGATACACTTAGCTTTGGTAGCTCCAGCACCAGGCAGCGATTTTCCAGAAGTATCTTCTGACTCAGCTTCAACATGGGACATCTTGCAATATGTAATAGAAAAAACAATATATAAAGCAAAATTGAACAAATTCCTTAAATGACAGTTTCAGGAATGGGAAAAAATGCCAGTGAACAAGCTTCTAGCAACCAGAAGCAATAAAAAAATGAGACTTAAATAATGTGGAGACAAAAGTGACGCCCATATTTTTTTAGCGCCAAATAAGACGCCCACATTATTTGGCGCCTAAATGCTTTTGGAGCCAAAAATGACGCCACATCCGGAACGCCGACATTTTTGGCGCAAAAGAACGTCAAAAATGATGCAACTTCCAGCGACACGTATGACGCCGGAAACAGAAAAAAATTTTACGCCAAAAAAGTCCGCGCCAAGAATGACGCAATAAAATGAAGCATTTTCAGCCCCCGCGAGCCTAACAGCCCACAGGGAAAAGTCAAATTTTAAGGTAAGAAAAAAATTGTTTTATTCAAATGCATTATCCCAAATATGAAACTGACTGTCTGAAAATAAGGAATGTTGAACATCCTGAGTCAAGGCAAATAAATGTTTGAATACATATATTTAGAACTTTATAAAAAAGTGCCCAACCATAGCTTAGAGTGTCACAGAAAATAAGACTTACTTACCCCAGGACACTCATCTACATGTTGTAGAAAGCCAAACCAGTACTGAAACGAAAAACAGCAGAGGTAATGGTATATATATATATATATAAGAGTATATCGTCAATCTGAAAAGGGAGGTAAGAGATGAATCTCTACGACCGATAACAGAGAACCTATGAAATAGACCCCGTAGAAGGAGATCATTGAATTCAAATAGGCAATACTCTCCTCACATCCCTCTGACATTCACTGCACGCTGAGAGGAAAACCGGGCTCCAACCTGCTGCGGAGCGCATATCAACGTAGAATCTAGCACAAACTTACTTCACCACCTCCATAGGAGGCAAAGTTTGTAAAACTGATTTGTGGGTGTGGTGAGGGGTGTATTTGTAGGCATTTTGAGGTTTGGGAAACTTTGCCCCTCCTGGTAGGAATGTATATCCCATACGTCACTAGCTCATGGACTCTTGCTAATTACATGAAAGAAATGTACCTACCTTCAATTTCCCGGTCTTCCTATCTTCACTGGGCTTGGACCTCAGTTCCCTGCACGCCCAGCCTAGATGGGAATACTCATGCTGCCTGCTGCTGCTTCTGCTTGCTTCCCTCCCGAGTCAGCTGCCCTGCCCTATAGCAAAGTTTAGGCAGCGGAGTGATCACATTTTGCTATGGTGCGGGACTCAGGAGGGAAGCAGCAGCAGCAAAAAAAGTGGCTGGGTGTCGACCCAGTGCCCTCCTGACCCGCTGTTGTCAGTCCCACCCACTAACCCGGAGTGACCCCACAGAGATAGTCAGATCTCATAGTGTCTCATAGACAAAGGTAGGTTAGGAGCAGCTGTTCCGCTGTCAATATTAAACGGATCCCCCAAGAGAACTGAGAAGGCAGTCACAGGAGCGGCAGACAGGAGTGGCAGTCTGACTATAAAATGTGATAGTCACTGACTGAAGTGCCGCCCCCTGTCAAGTGCCTCCTGGGTCCATGGGACCCTGTTGGTCCCATTGTTATGCCGGCTCTGGGGATACCACAGGTTAAATCAGCTATTTCAAATGCCAAAATAGGGATAAAGAAGGGATAAAAAAAGCTTGAGGCCGGTAGAGGTTAACATTTCCCACTACAGCAGGGTCTCTTATCTTTGACTATGTATAGTACACCTACGTGGTTCATGAAGGGGATGCAATGTATCTGCCCTTCGCATACATACGGCGATACATGCCGATTAATGTTTGGGATCCTCAGGCTGTATTAGCGAAGAGCCACATTCACGGTAATTTATATTTTGTCACTATTTGGACTTTGACAATTAGTCGGTTGTATCCGCCATTAACCTACACAGCCCTAATTGTGTTTAGTTATTTTATAACCATTAAAATTCTCTTCACTCTATGGCTAGATTTTATTAATTGACAAAAAAATAATATATATCCATTCTTATGCCTATTATTTATACATTTATAAATCAAATTATTAATTTGTATATATGCATTGCTTTGATGAATTAATTTCCTATTTATAAATAAACTTTATGTTAATGGATGCACGTTAGTCTAGGGGAACATACATAACTGCAACAAATGCAACTGCTTTAAACTATTTTAAAGCTATTCCCGTTTTAAAACATAGTTTAATTCAGAATATGATTGTATTATAAATGATCATATATATGTATCGCAATGCTCATTAACACTAGGGGAGACTCAGTGTACATGCGCTCCAATACTTAACTATAGCAGCTCTGTGACAGTCTCTGCAATAGATCGTGCAGGTCTGCTCCTCTGACAATGCTGAAGCAGGCTTAGTGACTTAAGCGGCTACACTGAACATGCGCACTGCTGCGTAGAAGCGCCATGTTCCTAACCAGGTAGACCCCCCGGATAGGACACGCATAATGAGTGCAACAGGGAAAATACAGAAATTTCAACTACAAATTACTAGAAAACAGATTAAAAAACATAATTTATGTAAGAACTTACCTGATAAATTCATTTCTTTCATATTAACAAGAGTCCATGAGCTAGTGACGTATGGGATATACATTCCTACCAGGAGGGGCAAAGTTTCCCAAACCTTAAAATGCCTATAAATACACCCCTCACCACACCCACAAATCAGTTTAACGAATAGCCAAGAAGTGGGGTGATAAGAAAAAGTGCGAAGCATATAAAATAAGGAATTGGAATAATTGTGCTTTATACAAAAAAATCATAACCACCACAAAAAAGGGGGGGCCTCATGGACTCTTGTTAATATGAAAGAAATGAATTTATCAGGTAAGTTCTTACATAAATTATGTTTTCTTTCATGTAATTAACAAGAGTCCATGAGCTAGTGACGTATGGGATAATGACTACCCAAGATGTGGATCTTTCCACACAAGAGTCACTAGAGAGGGAGGGATAAAATAAAGACAGCCAATTCCTGCTGAAAATAATCCACACCCAAAATAAAGTTTAACAAAAAACATAAGCAGAAGATTCAAACTGAAACCGCTGCCTGAAGAACTTTTCTACCAAAAACTGCTTCAGAAGAAGAAAATACATCAAAATGGTAGAATTTAGTAAAAGTATGCAAAGAAGACCAAGTTGCTGCTTTGCAGATCTGGTCAACCGAAGCTTCATTCCTAAACGCCCAGGAAGTAGATACTGACCTAGTAGAATGAGCTGTAATTCTTTGAGGCGGAGTTTTACCCGACTCAACATAGGCAAGATGAATAAAAGATTTCAACCAAGATGCCAAAGAAATGGCAGAAGCTTTCTGGCCTTTCCTAGAACCGGAAAAGATAACAAATAGACTAGAAGTCTTACGGAAAGATTTCGTAGCTTCAACATAATATTTCAAAGCTCTAACAACATCCAAAGAATGCAATGATTTCTCCTTAGAATTCTTAGGATTAGGACATAATGAAGGAACCACAATTTCTCTACTAATGTTGTTGGAATTCACAACTTTAGGTAAAAATTCAAAAGAAGTTCGCAACACCGCCTTATCCTGATGAAAAATCAGAAAAGGAGACTCACATGAAAGAGCAGATAATTCAGAAACTCTTCTAGCAGAAGAGATAGCCAAAAGGAACAAAACTTTCCAAGAAAGTAATTTAATGTCCAATGAATGCATAGGTTCAAACGGAGGAGCTTGAAGAGATCCCAGAACCAAATTCAAACTCCAAGGAGGAGAAATTGACTTAATGACAGGTTTTATACGAACCAAAGCTTGTACAAAACAATGAATATCAGGAAGAATAGCAATCTTTCTGTGAAAAAGAACAGAAAGAGCAGAGATTTGTCCTTTCAAAGAACTTGCGGACAAACCCTTATCCAAACCATCCTGAAGAAATT
>NW_026511142.1:0-81945 GCF_027579735.1 Bombina bombina | reverse complement strand
ATAAATAAATGCATTTGCTAAACAGCATTATAAACCTAATAAAATAATCACACAACACAGACTTCACTTGCATTTTTTTGCAAACAGTTCTTTCTATGCATTCCAATCTGGACTGAGTTATAGACAGGAAGATCTTGTTCCCATGAAATCTGTTCAATAGCTCAGGTCTGGTTAAACTGATTAATTTCAGCTTGCTTGGCTTTGCTGCAACACAAGCGGACATCTCAACCTACTGGCTATTTTAATAAATGCACTGCTTCTTAATGCTTTTTAATAGCAGTCACATGACTGGAAAAAAAGGTTGTTATTCTGAAACGGTGTAAATTGAACCGTTGTAAAACGAGGGCCACCTGTATTTCCAAAGGATGGGAAAAGAAGGCGCTCCAAGTCCATAAAAAAGTCAAAAGGTTTATTAAATTGTATTAAAATCATACAAAATTTAAAAGCGGTCAAGCACAGCAAAAAATGCCAAAACAGGTACGTGAACAGGTGAGTCAGCAAACGTTTCGTGCGCTTGCGCACTTGGTCACTGCTTGATTCCACACCTGTTCACGATGCAATTTATAGCCAGTTTTATTAAAGAGATACATCTTCAAATATTTAAGTACCTGTAATGACCTATACTTTAGAGAACTGAAAGAAGCATGTCTGTATGTCTTATATATTCTTAAACTGACAACCATGTATAGAACACAGAACCACTTGTCATTCATCTATCTATTTAACATGAAAGGTCTGATTATTAAAAAAATCATACCAGACAGAACATCTTAACTTACATGACAAAAGTATTATGACTGTGTGATACACCTATTATACAAAAACAAATCAAAGAGGTTTTCCTTGTGTATTAAACCTATGTAAAGAGATATCTTTGCCAGACCCATCTTGTGTACCACACATGAAGATTTATCTATGTACTTAACCCTTGAAGGTGAATCGCACATAACTTTAAGTATTTTCTATTCTTATTTTATCCACTATATTCACATGGGACAATAGATATTGATCTATATATTTACCTTATATATATGAAATTTATTTAGATGATATTGAATTTAAAATGTTAGTATACATTGATGAGAGGATCTTATTATACACTTTATCTCAATTTCTGCAAACGAACTAAAGCTCTAACATCTAAATATTTAAATTCTACATAAAAAGATTACAAAGGCCTGAATATAAAAAATACGAGACAATTAAGTAAATAGATCCAGATCTCTCCTCATATTTAAACCTAATGGATGAGTGGTTTGTAGGTTAAACATCCAAAGAATTTCCCTTTTATCCACGGTAAATTTCATATATATATAAGGTAAATATATAGATCAATATCTATTGTCCCATGTGAATATAGTGGATAAAATATGAATAGAAAATACTTAAAGTTATGTGCGATTCACCTTCAAGGGTTAAGTACATAGATAAATCTTCATGTGTGGTACACAAGATGGGTCTGGCAAAGATATCTCTTTACATAGGTTTAATACACAAGGAAAACCTCTTTGATTTGTTTTAGTATAATAGGTGTATCACACAGTCATAATACTTTTGTCATGAAGTTAAGATGTTCTGTCTGGTATGATTTTTTTAATAATCAGACTTTTCATGTTAAATAGATAGATGAATGACAAGTGGTTCTGTGTACTATACATGGTTGTCAGTTTAAGAATATATAAGACATACAGACATGCTTCTTTCAGTTCTCTAAAGTATAGGTCATTACAGGTACTTTAAATATTGGAAGATGTATCTCTTTTAAACCTGGCTATAAATTGCATCGTGAACAGGTGTGGATTCAAGCAGTGACCAAGTGCGCAAGCGCGCAAAATGTTTGCTGACTCACCTGTTCACGTGCCTGTTTTGGCATTTTTTTGCTGTGCTTGACCGCTTTTAAATTTTGCATGATTTTAATACAATTTAATAAACCTTTTTATGGACTTTGAGCGCCTTCTTTTCCCATCCTTTGGAAATACTTTCTATTAGAGTGTGTTTGCAGGCACACAGGGAAAAGTGGCTGCCTTCTATATTTTTTACTGAAGAATCCTTCATCTACATACCCTCTCTCCATCTGCGCCTCATAAGGATTACTCACCAACATTGATATTTGGGATCCATGTTGCGCTCCGTTGTGCAGGTTTGTTTGCTTTTATATATATATATATAAACACACACACACACATACACAGATACAAACACATACACAAACACACATATATATATATATATATATATATATATATTCACACACACACACATATATATATTCACACACGCACACACATACATATATATATATATATTCACACACACACATACACAGATACAAACACACACACACACATATATATATATATATATATATATATAAAACCACACACACACTGTAGAGATGATCAGGTACACACATACATACAAAGACATATACAGATACATACGCGCACACACACACACATATAAATATATATATATATATATATATATATATATAAAACCACACACACACTGTAGAGATGATCAGGTACACACATACATACAAAGACATATACAGATACATACGCACACACACACACACATATATATATATATATATATATATAAATATATATATATATATAACCATACACACACTGTAGAGATGATCAGGTACACACATACATACAAAGACATATACAGATACATACGCGCACACACACACACATATATATAAATATATATATATATATAACCACACACACACTGTAGAGATGATCAGGTACACACATACATACAAAGACATATACAGATACATACGCACACACACACACACACACATATATATATATATATATATATATATATAGATAGATAGATAGATAGATAGATAGATAGATACACGCACACATACACATAGATATACACATTAGAGGCGCTCAATATTAGTAGGATCAATTAAATAGGAGAATGTAACATTTTTTATAAACATTTGCTTTACTCTGGGAAAACTGCAAGGCTTCACAAGCTATGGCCATAAAAACTATGAGATTTTTTTTTTTTAAATGCAATCTTTAGTGTTGCATCAATGGGATAGATAATATTGCCACTGATAAGGTAAATATAGAAAGGCATGCAACAGTGCAGTTTGACATGCAAGACACAATACACAGTATTAACAGAATATGGGTATGTCTGAAGTCAACATTCATCTCTTATGGATCAAGTGTATCAGGAGTTTCCAGACATCTAATACACTGTCAGTTCTTTCATTTTAATGCCCCCCCCTCCTCCCCCTCCCTTTCCTAGCCAGGCTGTCCTGAAGTCTAAAAGTTCCCGTTCAATCTCCTCCCCCACCAATAACGTGTGCATGCATAGCAAAGAGAAACCGATTCAGAAGCTTATCTGTAGCTTTAGTGATTTATTATTTAAGCGTCCACAATAAGAGCTATTAAGACAGACAACAGAGGTTGTAGTAAACAGAGGGCAGGTCTGGAGCAGCGTGTTGGCTCTGACAAGAAACAGACACAGGAATTCCAAGTAAAAGATCTGATATGATTGCAGTTCCCTTCACAAAAGTTGTTCCGTGTAGCTGCTGGAGTTGAGAGGCAGAGAGCACAGGAGTGTTCTTGCAAGATGTGACAGGGTATGCCAGTGAAATTAAAGTTGCGCCCATGGAAATCCCCCTTCCCCTCCTAACATTTTACTACCTGCAGCAGAGCAGCCTCCCTCTGCTCACACTATCCACATCTGATGCGGCACTGCATTTACCGCTATGATTATAGCACTATGCAGAGAAGGAACGAAAATTTGTACTTACAGTTTCTGGGGAATTGTTAGGCAGCAACACTCCTCTGTATCAATTGCGCATGCATTAAAACTTATGTACGAGTCGATTGTGAATGGCCACAACTAGACATATACAACTATACACCAAGTGGTGGGCGGAGCTTAACCTCCATTTTTAACTGCAAACGAGCAATAATTATTTAAAATTTTCCTGCACTTCATAGAAGCAGAGACATGAGGGACACGCTTAACAATGTTAAAATGCCATTTAACAGTAGTTTAACAAAAAATATACTGGGTGTAGACTGTCCCTTTAAGTGTTAAAGGGACATTAAACACTTTGAGATGGTAATATAAAATGATAAATTGTATATAATTAAACAACTCTGCAATATACTTTCATTATTTATTTTGTCCTCTTTGCTTGTAATTCCATTCTGAAATTGTGAGCTTTTCAGTTCCTGTTAGAAATGGAAGTGCAGAACACTGTTAAATCCAGCACAACCATTGGCTGTAGACTCTAGTGACCTATTTATAACTGACCCTAATTGGCCACAGAGAAGGTAACACAAGTTACAACATGGCAGCTCCCAGTGTTTTATAGACACTAAAACTTTACACTTATTTTGTCACTATTTAAACAACTAATGAAACTTTAAAAAATACATCTACATGTTAGTCATGGACTAATTTTTTCTTTGAATGTATCATTCTATCTAGCATGTATTTAGTGTTTAATGTCCCTTTAAAGGGACATTATACACTAGATTTTTCTTTGCATAAATGTTTTGTAGATAATCCATTTATATAGCCCATACAGTTTTTTTTTCAATGTATAGTTTTGATTATTTTTAAATAACATTGCTCAGATTTTCAGACTCCTAACCAAGCCCCAAAGTTTTAGGAGAATACTGATGTCTACCTACTCCAGCTTGCTCCTGTTTGTGTAAAGGGACTTTTTATATGCAAAGGAAGGGGGAGGTGGGTGTCTGACATTTCCCACTTGCAGTGGGAGTTCCAGCTACCTTTTTAACAGAGCTAAACTGGAAGCTTCTAAGTAAGTTTTTAAATGGTTTTATACTGAATTTTTATATCAGTATTTGTGCATATTATTCTTTATAGTAGTGTCTATTACATACAGTTATATGGAAATTGGTGTATTCTGTCCTTTTAAGTGCTGCTTCATGTGAGTGCTAATTGGAGTTGCTTGTTCTATATAGGGTGTTGAATTACATTTTTTTGTCTAGATTTAGTTTGATATATATATATATATATATATATATATATATATATATATATATATATATATATATATATATATATATATATATATATATATATATATATACTGTATAAATATGACGTTTTTGGGCAATCTCAATGTTTATTTTATATATGTTGTATAATATCATAACTGCTTCTATTTTCATATGTATGCGTTCTATTAGAGTAATAACTGTTGCATATTTTGACAAAATCTTGCCAACTTTCAGATTGTGAGATAAATCATCAAGAACTACAGGAGAAAATTTTTCAAGAAAATAAGCCAGACCTCACATAAAACTTTCAGCTACGCCCAGGAACATTCCTGGTTTTCATAGAGAACTTGTTCATTCACATGTTACACCTGTGTGGTTGATTATTTTACATGCAGTCTTTAGTAAATGGAAAACGTCTATAGAAAGTACCTTGAGACTTGATAGTCTTGGCTTAGGAAACTATCTGATAATCAGTGTTCAGTTGATTAGGGAACCATACATTGTGGTTGGCATTGTGTAGTGTTTGCTAACTGAAGGGTGCAGTTCCCTAATAAACTGTTTAATTGCTGGGCAGCTCACAAAATATGGCCTTAAAGGAAATAGTGCTGGCAATATATATATATTTTTTTTCGAAATCAAAATTTTATCAAAAGAATTTAAACCTTTGTGAAGTATTTGTGTACAGAAGTATTTGTGTATTTATTGAATAATGATTTATCAGAGTTTACACTGGAAGGTCCTAAACCTACAAAAGAGGTGTTAATGTAAGGAAAAGTTTGAGTGCCTTGCTTCTATGGAATATACAGTATATATGTTCTTAGTTCAATGACAATAGAAACATGAGTCTTGTCATTTAGTAAGTATCAGTTTACCTTGTAAAGGACATTATTGTTTTCACAAATAACAACCTGCAAGGCACTTTTTTTTATTGTAAATTTGAAAATGACAGCTATCAGTGATATACTTTACAAACTTCATATTTTTTCAGTGACAAATCCAGACACATAAACCTGAGCAAACTGTTTAATATGTTCTTGATTTAAATCCCTTAACCCCTTTGCCACAATCAATTCATTCTACATCAGTTCCTAAAAGGGATAGTAAAGTCCAAATTAAACTTTCATGATTCAGATAGGGCATGTGATTTTAAACAACTTTCTAATTGACTTTTAGAATCAAATTTGCTTTGTTCTCTTGTTATTCTTAGTTGAAAGCTAAAGCAAGTAGGCTCATATGCTAATTTCTAAGCCCTTGAAGGCAGCCTCTCATCTGAATGCATTTGACAGTTCTGCACAGCTAGAAGACGTTAGTTCATGTGTTTCTTATAGATAATATTGTTCTCCTGCACATAAAGTTATTTAAGAGTCAGCACTAATTGCCTGAAATGCAAGTCTGTCAAACGATCTGAGATAAGAAAGCAGTCAGCAGATGCTTAGATACAAGGTAATTACAGAAGTAAAAAGTATATTTCTATAACAGTGTTAGGGAATGGTAAATAAAGGATTATCTATCTTTTAAAACATTAACACTTTTGGTGTTTACTATCCCTTTAATATACATGTATTTCCTTTTTCCAATTAAAAAGTCTTCCCCTTTTTCAGAATTATCTTGAAACAAAATTTTCTAGGAGTTTTAAAATTTCCATCACAGCATAGAATCCACTAACAATGGAATAACCTAAAAAGGGCAGAAAATTGTAGGTAAACGATTTAATTCACCAGTGAAAACTGATTCTAAACTGACAATGCAGACTCCTAAGAAAAAAAAGAAAAGCCCAGAGTTTATACTTTAAGAGCCGTAGACCTGAACATATGATTAAGTGGGTTTTATACAGCTTACATTTCATTACCCATCTTTAGCTAAACAATTGTATATTCACTGTTAAAAACTAGCAGTAGTTTGGCACTGCTTAACGTTGATATGTCTTTTGTGTTAAATGTTAAAAGCATATGGTGACTCTTCACCTGAGATTCACTGAGCTCCAAAACGGGATATTACAGCAAATTCCTTCTAAGGTAACCACTACTTAAGTAGATTTGTACTACCTGCCATTAGATTTTAATAAATCAACACTGCATATGTAGCATTATGCTTATATTGGAAGGGGTATCTCTGGTGTTTATACTTAAATGGACATTGTACATTGGATTTTTCTTTGCATAAATGTTTGTAGATGATCCATTTATATAGCCCATCAGGAGGTGTTTTTATAACAATGTATAGTTTTGATTATTTTTTTTAATTACATTGAGCTGGTTTTCAGACATGCGCATTTAATGACTCCTGCTGCCCTCTGTTTGTGTAATCTGTCTTTTCATATGCAGGGAAGGGGGAGTGTCTGCTCTATCTGTTTTCCCAGCCCCTTTCACTGGATGTCCCAGCCTAACCTCAACACTGCTAAACTGTAAGATTCTAAGTTAAGGTTTTATACTGGATTTTTAGATCAGCATCTGTGCATATTCTTCTTTTTAGAAGTAACTATTACATGCAGTTATATTACAATTGGTGTACACTGTCCCTTTAACCTTAGTTAATATGGCACTTTAATTAAACTAAATCAAGTAAAAAAACAAACAAGCAGAGGTGATACTGTTCTCACAAGCAGCATAAAAACAGTTTTATCATAAATATCATCATAACCAGATTGTTACAATCCAAGCCTTGAGGGTTGTAATCTTCATGGTTAAAACAATCCATTTTAAAAATGCAATAGAAAAAGTTTTAAAAGTGTAATTAAAGGGACATAAAACCGAAAAAAAAATTTCACGATTCAGATATACGGTAAATGCCAACAGCATGAACTGCTTGTGCAGATTTGCGGGTGTCAATCAACCAGATCATATGAGATCGGGCAGATTGATGTCCGCAGCCTCAGATGCAGAGGACGAGTTGAGGAGCAGCAGTCTTAAGACCGCTGCTTCTTAACTCCTGTTTCCGGTGAGCCTGAAGGCCCGCGCGGAAACATCGGTATACGGCCCCATTCGGGCCGTGATAAATCGGCCCCCATAGTATACATTTTTAAACATCTTTCAAATGTACCTCTGTTATTAATTTTGTTTTATTCTCGTGGTATCCTTTATTGAAGGAGCAGCAGTCCACTTAGGTATCCTACCTAGGTATGCTTTTCAGCAAAGGATACCAAGGGAATGAAGCAAATTAGGTAATAGAAGTAAATCATGAAAGAAAAATGTTGGGTTTCCTGTCCCTTTAAGAACTGTGATATACCATCTCCATATAAAGAAAACATAATGCAAAAGGACCCAACAATCAAAAAATAAATTGTATGTCCATCAAAATTAACATAAGTATTGATCCCAGTTCATTCAAATTTGGACACACCTTATCTACAAAAAACCTGTGTAGTATCTACAAAAATAATAATGGTGAATAAGGAATTCTGATATTTTGAAGTTTAATTAAGTAGTTTTTAAATTATCATATTTTCACAATACAGACACAGAATTGACTGAAGCAATAAAACATAGTCAATAAATTCCTGAGAACATTAAAAGGGTATTCTATATTTATTTAAAACAAGAAATATTACCTTTCTGATTGCAGTACTGTACTATTTTTCTGAAGGTACTATGTATACAATGGTATATAAAAACTATCTTTACGTTACATGTATAAGCTGTATTATGACAGGTAAATATTGCCTAAATTACATAAGATATTGTTGTTTACACTTGGTTCCATCCCCTCTCCAAGCTGTCCCATTTCACAGATGCAAATATTCTTAAATCCAAACTATTCTGAAATCCAAACCTTTTCCACTATTCTATATAATAATTTTTAATAATAATTATTTTTTTTTTAATATTTTATATGTAATATTTAAAATACGCACTTTGAGATTAGCAAGTGTTAGACCTAAATTGCAAAACATGAATTGCATTATTATTATTATTATTATCAGGTATTTGTAGAGCGCCAACAGATTCTGCAGCGCTATGAACATAGGTGGTATACAAAATAACATTTACAGGGGTCAAGTGGGTACAGGGCCCTGCCGAGAGGTGCACTGTATTAGTCGGCTCTTATGAATGTGATTTACAAACAGCTGGGCTCGTAGGCTTACATGCTAAGGGGTTTAAGGGGATAGCAGTGGAGATAGAAGGTTAGTGTAGGTTATATGCATCCCTGAATAGTAGAGTCTTCAGGGGGCACTTGAAGCTTTCAAAACTAGGGGAGAGTCTTGTGGAGCGAGGCAGAGAGTTCCATAAGATGGGAGCCAGTCTGGAAAAATCTTATAAATGGGAATGTGAGGAGGAGATTGCGAGCAGAGCGAAGGGGACGGGAGGGAGAGTATCTGGAGACAAGGTCTGAGATATAGGGGGGAGCAGTGCAGTTGAGGGCTTTGTATGTCAGAGTGAGAATGTTGTGTTTAAGCCTGGAGGCAAGAGGAAGCTAGTGAAGGGATTGGCAGAGAGGTGCAGCAGATGAAGAGCGACGTGTAAGGAAGATGAGCCTGGCAGAGGCGTTCAATATGGATTGTAAAGGAGCTAGGGGGCAGCTAGGGAGACCAGAAGGATAGAGTTGCAGTAGTCTAGGTGGGAAAGGATGAGAGAGTGGATTAAAATCTTAGTTGTGTCTTGTGTAAGGAAACGTCTAATTTTAGAGATGTTTTTAAAGGGACAGTCTAGTATAAATTAAACTTTCATTATTCAGATAGGACTTTTAATTTTAATCAACTTTCCAATTTACTTTTATCATCAAATTTGCTTTTTTCTCTTGGTATTCTTAGTTTAAACTAAACATAGGTAGACTCATATGCTAATTTTTAAGCCTTTGAGGGCTGCCTCTTATCACATGCTTTTTAAATCTCTTTTCAACACAAAGAGACAGAAAGTACACGTGGGCCATATAGATAACACTGTGTTCAGGCACAGAGGGTTATTTAAGATTTAGCACAATACAATGCTAAATTTAAGACAATAGATAATAACAAGTCACAGTCATGTGATCAGGGGGCTGGAAGAAGGTTCCTAGATACAAGGTAATCACAGAGGTAAAAAGTGTATTAATATAACTGTGTTGGTTTTGCAAAACTGGGGAATGGGTAATAAAGGGATGATCTATCTTTTAAAACAATAACAGTTCTATGGTAGACTGTCCCTTTAAGGTGGAAGGGGAAGGCTTTAGCCAAGGACTGAATGTGAGGAGTGAAATATAGATCTGAGTCAAGTGTGACCCCAAGACATCGGGCATGTGGGGTTAGGGTAATGATGGAGTTATCAACAGTTATAGAGAAAGAGATTTTGGAAGAAAGGGGGAAAATAAGGAGCATTACGTATATATTTTACATTCCTATATTCTTCACATAGAAAAAAAATGTGATTAATATAATAATTAAATATACATATGGTAATGTAAAAATATATATATATACCTATATATCTATAGAAATAGATATATAGGTATATACAGATATATATATATATATATATATATATATATATATATATATATATAAAAAAAACATAAATACATATGTACACAAATATATACATGTATATATGCATACATACACATTTTTAGACATGCATATGTATATATGCATTATAGCCCTTTGCAGTCAAACGCCTTGTCATATACCCTATAGCATTTAACCCTTTATAACTTTTTTTTTGTAATATTTATGTGACTATTTTTATCAGATTGTGTTTATATGAGTGTAACTGTAATTTAAAATGTATTTTTGTTGTGTTTAGTACAATTTATACTAACAACGCACTGAAGGTTTTTAGTCACACTTACCTGATGAGCATAAAATATGTTTGAGCTCTTGTGATCATATTTACTTTTAACTTGTAATATGAGCATTATTTCCGCTGCAGGCATAAAGCCGAAAAAAACAATATTGCTTGCGCACAACAGCTAGTGCAACACTTGTAATCTAACCCTTAGGGGCCGATTTATCAAGTGTCTGCCCGACATCGCTAAATGCCAACAGCACATGCTGTCGGCATTTAACATTGTACAAGCATTTCTAGTGAAATTCTTGTGCAATGCTGCCCCCTGCAGATTCGCGGCCAATTGGACTTTAGCAGGGGCTGTCAATCATCCTGATCGTATCTGATCGGGATAATCAGGGCCGGATTTCCCATTAGGCACAGTAGGCATGTGCCTACAGGCGAACAGCAGTGAGGGGCACCTGTGTTTATGAGAGAGTTAATGTTTACTATGCATGCATCGGCAATTTTTTTTTTCAAATTAAAATACAGCCTCAGCGCTGTTATCCACGGCTCCGGGCACCAGCCAATGAGGTGCCATCTCAGTGACGTCACACTCACTGACCCTGATGCAGAGCTGATGGCGCAGGGAGGAGGAGACAAGAGAAGGAGGACTCTCTGCATTGCCTTGACAAGTGTTTTAAGATTTGCCTCTTAATAATTCCTGTCATCCCAGACTTCGCTCCGTGTTGTTATCCCCCAACCTATTCCTGTCAGTCAGTTACAGTACCACTATTGTCTAGCAACCAGTAAATGCTGTAAACCTGCAATGGAAGCCTCATGTACACGTGGAAGAACATTGTCTCCAATCAAGCTAAAGGTGCTGAATAAATTCACAAGAGTACCTCTGTCGTATAGGTGCAGCGCAATCCTGCGATCTGTGGGGCCGGTGTTAAGAGGCTTGGGAACTGCCTTCCAGTGATGAACTGTACACATACTAAATCCTTTTATGTTTGGAACGAAGGAACAATCTGACAAAGGTAAAACAGCTTTATTTTATTGGATTGGATAACTTGCAGTAGTGTATTGGAAAATATGGTTATTACTGGAGAGCAGTGACGTGCTGTCATAGGAGGCAGGGGAGGCAGCGCCTCCCCTGTCCTATGTGTGTAATTACACTCACTTTATTTATAATGTTAAAAATAAAAAATATATATATTTTTTATTTTTATATATAATTTTTTTTTAGGTAACCAAGGTACCCCCCTCCCCCCCCCCACCTCTGCCGCCTGCCACCCGCCAGCTAGAGAATGTGCCACCCAGTGGCACTTAAGTCTCTGTCTGCAGCCCATACCGTATCTTATAGAGGCTGCTCTCTAAGCAGCTGCCGGAGTGTGATGTCAGAGCTCAGCTCACTGCTCCATGTCTAAGTGCTGCTAGAGACTGCGCCACCCAGTGGCACTTAAGTCTCTTTGCAGCCCATACAGATCCTATTAGAGGCTGCTCTCTAAGCAGCTGCCTGAGTGTGACGTGGGTGTCAGAGGCTCAGAGCTCACTGCTATTGGAGGCTTGCTCCAGTAGGACTGGCGGGAATCAAGGACAAGAAGAGAGAAGAGACCGGAGAAGACAGAAGAGCTGAGTGCTGAGCCTGACAGTGCTGAGATCAGTGAGATGGACCTGCCCTGGATAACGGTAAGTAAAGTATTTTATTGCCCTGTTTGTGAGCCAGGCAGCCTACAGGTCTACAATGACAATCTAGAGAGAGTAAGTTACACTATGGTACTGTACTGGTGCTGGTGTAATTTTATTTTCTCAACTTTTTTTTTTCAACTTTTTTTTTTTTCTTGCGACCCCCCCTCCCCCCCCGCGGCCCCCCCTCGCCCCCCGCGGCCCCCCCTCACCCCCCCGCGGCCCCCCCCTCGACCCCCGCGGCCCCCCCTCGACCCCCGCGGCCCCCCCACTGGTACATGACAGTTTTAAATCAGAGCATTGCCTTGGTAACCTGGGACAGCACTCTGATTTCAAACTGTCATTTCCTGCTGAGAGGGAAAGAAGCTGCCTGTGTGTGTGTAATGCAGTTGCCCGGTGCCATAGTGTGAAGTGCTCAGTCAGACAGTGTCACCATGTCTAGCAGAGCTGCAGATTAAAGGTATGTGCACTGCTCAATTTGCTTGGTAATGGTACACCACTGCTGACTTCAGAACCTCAATTTCATCCCCTGTGTCTCCCCCACCCCTCCTCCCCTGTGTCTCCCCCCCATCCCCCCTCCCCTGGGTCTCCCCCCCACCCCCCCTCCCCTGGGTCTCCCCTCCACCCCCCCTCCCCTGGGTCTCCCTCCCACCCCCCCTCCCCTGTGTCTCTCCCCCCCTCCCCTGTGTCTCTCCCCCCTCCCCTATGTCTCTCCCCCCCTCCCCTATGTCTCCCCCTGTATGTTTCTCTCCCCTCTGTCTCTCTCTCTCCCCTCTGTCTCTCTCTCTCTCTCTCTCTCCCCTCTGTCTGTCTGTCTCTCTCTCTCCCCTCTCTCTCTCTCTCCCCCCCTCTCTCTCTCTCCCCTCTGTCTCTCTCTCTCTCTCTCTCCCCTCTGTCTCTCTCTCTCTCCCCCCTCTGTCTCTCTCTCTCTCCCCCCCTCTCTTTCCCCTCTGTCTCTCTCTCTCTCTCTCTCTCCCCCTCTGTCTCTCTCCCCTCTGTCTCTCTCTCTCCCCTATGTCTCTCTCTCTCCCCCATGTCTCTCTCTCTCCCCCATGTCTGTCTCTCTCCCCCATGTCTCTCTCTCTCTCCCCTCTGTCTCTCTCTCTCCCCTCTGTCTCTCTCTCTCCCCTCTGTCTCTCTCTCTCCCCTCTGTCTCTCCCTTTCTCCCTCCTCCTCTGTCTCTCCCTTTCTCCCTCCCCCTCTGTCTCTCCCTTTCTCCCTCCCCCTCTGTCTCTCCCTTTCTCCCTCCCCCTCTGTCTCTCTCCCCTCTGTCTGTCTCTCTCTCCCCTCTGTGTCTCTCTTTCTCTCTCTCCCCCTCTGTCTCTCTCTCCCCACAGTCTCTCTCTTCTCTCTCTCCCCTCTGTCTCTCTCTTTCTCTCTCTCCCCCTCTGTCTCTCTCTCCCCCTCTGTCTCTCTCTCCCCCTCTGTCTCTCTCTCCCCTCCCTCTGTCTCTCTCTCCCCTCTCTCTTCTCTCTCTCCCCTCTGTCTCTCTCTCTCTCCCCCTCTCTTCTCTCTCTCCCCTCTGTCTCTCTCTCTCTCCCCCTCTGTCTGTCTGTCTGTCTCTCTCTCCCCTCTGTGTCTCTCTTTCTCCCTCTACCTCTCTCTTCTCTCTCTCTCCCCTCTGTCTCTCTATCCCTTCCCCTCTGTCTCTCTATCCCTCCCCCTCTGTCTCTCTCTCTCACCGCATCTCTCTCTCCCCCTCTGTCTCTCTATCCCTCCTCCTCTGTCTCTCCCTCCTCTCTCTCTGTCTCTCTCTCTCTCTCTCTCTCTCTCTCTCTCTCTCTCTCTCTCTCTCTCTCTCTCTCTCTCTCTCTCTCTCTCCCTTCTGTCTCTCCCTTTCTCCATCCCCCTCTGTCTCTCTCTCCCCCCTCTCTCTCTCCCTTCTGTCTCTCCCTTTCTCCATCCCCCTCTGTCTCTCTCTCTCTCTCTCTCTCTCTCTCTCTCTCTCTCCCATCTGTCTCTCTCTCTCCCCTCTCTCTCTCCTCTGTCTCTCTCTCCCCCTCTGTCTCTCTATCCCTCCCCCTCTGTCTCTTTATCCCTCCCCCTCTGTCTCTCTCTCTCTCCTCTCTCTCTCTCTCTCTCTCTCTCCCCCCCCCCCTCTCTCTCTCTCTCTCTCTCTCTCTCTCCCCTCTCTCTCTCTATCTCTCCCCTCTCTCTCTCTCCCTTCTGTCTCTCCCTTTCTCCATCCCCCTCTGTCTCTTTCTCCCATCTGTCTCTCTCTCTTTCTCTCCCTCTGTCTCTCTCTTTCTCCCTCCCCCTGTCTCTCCCTTTCTCCCTCCCCCTGTCTCTCCCTTTCTCCCTCCCCCTGTCTCTCCCTTTCTCCCTCCCCCTGTCTCTCCCTTTCTCCCTCCCCCTCCTTCTCTCCCTTTCTCCCTCCCCCTCTTTCTCTCTCCCTCCCCTCTGTCTGTCTCTCTCTCTCCCCTCTGTGTCTCTTTTTCTCTCTCTCCCCCTCTGTCTCTCTTTCCCATCTGTCTCTCTCTTCTCTCTCTCTCTTTCTCCCCTCTGTCTCTCTCTCTCCCCTCTGTCCCTCTCTTTCTCCCTCTCCCCCTCTCTCCCCTCTGTCCCTCTCTCTCTCCCCCTGTCTCTCTCTCTCTCTCTCTCTCTCTCTCTCTCCCTTCTCTCTCCCCCCTGTCTCTCTCTCTCTCTCTCTCCCTCTCTCTCCCCCTGTCTCTCTATCTCTCCCCCTCTGTCTTTCTCTCTCTCTATCTCTCCCCCCCTGTCTCTCTCTCTCCCCTCTGTCTCTCTATCCCTATCCCTCTCTCTCTCTCCCCCTCTCTCTCCTCTCTGTCTCTCTCTCTCTCCTCTGTCTCTCTCTCTCTCTCTCTCTCTCTCTCTCTCCCCTCTGTCTCTCTCTCTCTCCCCTCTGTCTCTCTCTCTCTCCCCCCTCTGTCTCTCTCTCCTCTGTCTCTCTCCTCTGTCTCTCTCCTCTGTCTCTCTCCTCTGTCTCTCTCTCCTCTGTCTCTCTCTCCCTCCCCCTCTGTATCTCCCTTTCTCCCTCCCCCTCTGTCTCTCCCTTTCTCCCTCCCCTCTGTCTCTCTCTCCTCTGTGTATCTTTCTCTCTCCCCCTCTGTGTCTCTCTCTCTTCTCTCTCTCTTTTTCTGTGTCTCTCTCTCTCTATCTCTCTCTCTCTCTCTATCCATCTCTCTCTCCCTGTCTCTCCAACCCCCTCTGTCTCTATCCTTATGTGTCTCATTCTCCCCCATGGTCTCTTTGTCTTTCTCTCTACCCTCTGTCTCTCTTTGTCTCTCTCTCTCTCCTCTGTCTCTTTGTCTCTCTCTCCCCCTCTGTCTCTCTGTCTATCTCTCTCTCCCTGTCTCTCCCACCCGTTATTACTACTTTCCTTCATTCTCTTGATATCCTTTGATGAAAATCATATCTAAATATGCTCAGTAGCTGCTGATAGGTGGCTGCACAATAGATACCTCATGTGATTGGCTCACCCATGTACATTGCTATTTCTTCAACAAAGGATATCTAAAGAATGAAGGCATATCCTAGCCAGTGCCTCACCTGCCTCTGACCTCACTGCACGTCACTGCTGGAGAGTGTTTACCATATTTGATTCACATATGCCGTTGCTATTACACAATACTGATTAAGTGAACATTCTGGAAACACACTTGCTGCTCTTTCCATTACCTGGTATATTCTGTAGATATGTGCGATTCGGTTCGGTTCGATTCGGAAATTCGGAAAATTCTGCAAATTCGCAGATTCGGATCAAACCGAATTTACTGAATTAAAATTTTTCTGAATTTTCCGAATCAAACCGAATCGAATCGATTCGTAAATTCGGATGGCCATTGGATTACACTAGTATTGTACAGTATGTTAGGTTAACACCTAATATACAGTATAATACTAATCTAATCCCACCTAACACTTACCGAAATGCCGAATTTCCGAACCGAATCGAACCGAATTTCTTCGAATCTGAAAGAATCCGAAACGAATCGATTCGAAATTTTCCGAATTCGAATCGATCCGAACCGAACTTCGAAAAATTCCGAAGCGATCCGAACCGAACCAAATTTTTTCGCCATGCACATGTCTAATATTCTGTAGGGGGTTTATAAATACTTTCCCATTAAGCCGAATCTTTATATTTCTACTACACAGAGAGACTTTGTATATGAGTGTTGGTCTATTATTAAATATACCGATATGTTTTCCTAACCTTTTTTTCATTATACCTTAGATATGTAAACCTTAATCTCTGTTTATGATCTTCTTTTAGTATTTTATTTCCCCCTGAAGTTGAATTTACTACAAAATATGCTTAGTTGCAATGAAAGTTATACAAAATATGCCATGAGTGTTAGCCCAGTAAGTCAAATGCAGAATGTAGTAATTATGTTATTGAATGGGCATTCCATAGTAAAAGACAAACCTTTCAGATATACTTTTCCAAGGTTTCAGTAATAATGGAGAGGGATATGTGGTAAGTATTGTTATTTGTATATATGCATGCAATTGATAATGTAAGTTTGTTTCTTAATAGCAAGGAACACTAGCTATTGGGATTGTCTGGCTTTCAATCCCCCCCACCACCACCAGTGGATGCAAACATAACATTCTAATTGCAAAGTGACAGAACCACTTTAAGCTCAATAGGTGGTATATTTTATTTGTTCACAATATATTACTGTGTGCCCCTTAGATGTAAACCCTCATTTCCAGATAAGAGGATCAAGCATATGCCTTACACAGGTTTTTGTGCCTACAGGCACCTGAGATGTAAATCTGGCCCTGGGGATGATTGCTGTCCGCCGCCTCAGAGGTGGCAGATAAGCGGCCTGACGGATCGTGCGGAAACTGCTGCATTCGCATCTTGATGATTCGGCCCCTAAGTGTAGATTATGTTGAGGATTTTTATAGCTCACTGAAATAAGTTTTCTCTTGTTTATATTTTGATAGATTTTGATATAAAAAGAGTATATATATATATACACAGTAAATAAAATAAAGAGATATTTTCACATTGTCAACAGCCGTAAGCAAGCCATTTTAAGCATCATTTTAATTACCATGATTTCCAGACTTATTTACTGTTAAATTCCAGAAAACATTTTGTGCATTACTGCCAGAGAGCTGCCACAGTATGTACAAACACCTGCCAGGCTCTGTAGCGAGTGGTCTCTCAAACTGCAGCAGAAAATAAAGCCATTAAATCCTAAATTTAATGCTATATGTTAAACATACTTTTCATCAAATGTTTCAGTATAATGTTCACATGCACACAAAGGATCTGAGAAAACATTTCAAGTGTTAAAGGGACATTAAACACTTTAAGATGGTAAAATAAAATGATAAATTGTATAAATAAAAAAAAACAACTATACAATATATTTTCATTATTTATTTTGTCCCCTTTTCATTTTATTCCATTCTGAAATTGTGAGCTTTTCAGTTCCTGTTATAAAAGGAAGTGCAGAACACTGTTATATTCCACACAGCCATTGGCTGCACACTTTAGTGACCTATTTATAACTGTCCCTAATTGGCCACAGCACAGAAGGTAACCTAAGTTACAACATGGCAGCTCCCATTGTTTTATAGACACTAAAATGTTACACTTATTTTGTCACTATTTAAACATCTAATGAAACTTTAAAAAATACATCTACATGTTATTCTCAGATTAATCTCTTCTTTGAATGCATCATTCTATCTAGCATTTATTTAGGCCTAGATTTAGAGTTGGGCGGTAGCCGTCAAAACCAGCGTTAGAGGCTCCTAACGCTGGTTTTGGGCTACCGCTGGTATTTGGAGTCAGTCAGGTAAGGGTCTAACGCTCACTTTCCAGCCGTGACTTTTCCATACCGCAGATCCCCTTACGTCATTTGCGTATCCTATCTTTTCAATGGGATCTTTCTAACGCCGGTATTTAGAGTCGTGGCTGAAGTGAGCGTTAGAAATCTAACGACAAAACTCCAGCTGCAGAAAAAAGTCAGTAGTTAAGAGCTTTCTGGGCTAACGCCGGTTCATAAAGCTCTTAACTACTGTGCTCTAAAGTACACTAACACCCATAAACTACCTATGTACCCCTAAACCGAGGTCCCCCCACATCGCCGCCACTCGATTAAATTTTTTAAACCCCTAATCTGCCGACCACCACCTACGTTATCCTTATGTACCCCTAATCTGCTGCCCCTAAAACCGCCAACCCCTATATTATATTTATTAACCCCTAATCTGCCCCCCTCAACGTCTCCTCCACCTGCCTACACTTATTAACCCCTAATCTGCCGAGCGGACCACACCGCTACTATAATAAAGTTATTAACCCCTAATCCGCCTCACTCCCGCCTCAATAACCCTATAATAAATAGTATTAACCCCTAATCTGCCCTCCCTAACATCGCCGACACCTAACTTCAAACATTAACCCCTAATCTGCCGACTGGAGCTCACCGCTATTCTAATAAATGTATTAACCCCTAAAGCTAATTCTAACCCTAACCCTAACATCCCCCTAAATTAAATATAATTTTTATCTAACGAAATAAATTAACTATTATTAAATAACTTATTCCTATTTAAAGCTAAATACTTACCTGTAAAATAAACCCTAATATAGCTACAATATAAATTATAATTATATTGTAGCTATTTTAGGATTAATATTTATTTTACAGGCAACTTTGTAATTATATTAACCAGGTACAATAGCTATTAAATAGTTAATAACTATTTAATAGTTACCTAGTTAAAATAATTACAAAATTACCTGTAAAATAAATCCTAACCTAAGTTACAATTAAACTTAACACTACACTATCAATAAATAAATTAAATAAACTACCTACAATTACCTACAATTAAACCTAACACTACACTATCAATAAATTATTTAAATACAATACCTACAAATAACTACAATTAAATAAACTAACTAAATTACAAAAAATAAAAAAGAACTAAGTTACAAAAAATAAAAAAATATTTACAAACATTAGAAAAATATTACAACAATTTTAAACTAATTACACCTACTCTAAGCCCCCTAATAAAATAACAAAGCCCCCCAAAATAAAAAAATGCCCTACCCTATTCTAAATTAAAAAAGTTCACAGCTTTTTACCTTACCAGCCCTGAACAGGGCCCTTTGCGGGGCATGCCCCAAAGAATTCAGCTCTTTTGCCTGTAAAAAAAAACAAACCCCCCCCCCCCAACATTACAATCCACCACCCACATACCCCTAATCTAACCCAAACCCCCCTTAAATAAACCTAACACTAAGCCCCTGAAGATCTTCCTACCTTATCTTCACCACACCGGGTCCCGATCTGTCCAGAAGAGCCTCCGAAATCTTCATCCAAGCCCAAGCAGGGGCTGAAGAGTGACGTCCATCCTCCAGCTGAAGTCTGGATCCAAGCGGCAAATGAAGAAGTCCATCTTCGGGAAGAAATCTTCATCTTATCCGGGCAGAAGAGGACATCCGGACCGGCAAACATCTTCATCCAAGTCGCATCTTCTATGTTGTTCCATCGGATGACGAGCGGCTGATCTTGAAGACCTCAGGCGCGGATCCATCCTCTTCGTTCGACATCCAACTGAAGAATGACGGTTCCTTTAAGGGACGTCATCCAAGATGGCGTCCCTCAAATTCCGATTGGCTGATAGGATTCTATCAGCCAATCGGAATTAAGGTAGGAATATTCTGATTGGCTGATGGAATCAGCCAATCAGAATCAAGTTCAATCCAATTAGCTGATCCAATCAGCCAATCAGATTGAGCTCGCATTCTATTGGCTGTTCCGATCAGCCCATAGAATGCGAGATCAATCTGATTGGCTGATCGGATCAGCCAATCGGATTGAACTTGATTCTGATTGGCTGATTCCATCAGCCAATCAGAATTTTCCTACCTTAATTCCTATTGGCTGATAGAATCCTATCAGCCAATCGGAATTCGAGGGACGCCATCTTGGATGACGTCCCTTAAAGGAACCGTCATTCTTCAGTTGGACGTCGATCGAAGAGGATGGATCCGCGCCGGAGGTCTTCAAGATCAGCCGCTCGTCATCCGATGGAACAACATAGAAGATGCGGCTTGGATGAAGATGTTTGCCAGTCCGGATGTCCTCTTCTGCCCGGATAAGATGAAGATTTTTTCCCGAAGATGGACTTCTTCATTTGCCGCTTGGATCAAGACTTCAGCCGAAGGATGGACGTCACTCTTCAGCCCCTGCTTGGGCTTGGATGAAGATTTCGGAGGCTCTTCTGGACAGATCGGGACCCGGTGTGGTGAAGATAAGGTAGGAAGATCTTCAGGGGCTTAGTGTTAGGTTTATTTAAGGGGGGTTTGGGTTAGATTAGGGGTATGTAGGTGGTGGGTTGTAATGTTGGGGGGGGTATTGTATGTTTTTTTTTACAGGCAAAAGATCTGAATTCTTTGGGGCATGCCCCGCAAAGGGCCCTGTTCAGGGCTGGTAAGGTAAAAGAGCTTTGAACTTTTTTAATTTAGAATAGGGTAGGGCATTTTTTTATTTTGGGGGGCTTTGTTATTTTATTAGGGGGCTTAGAGTAGGTGTAATTAGTTTAAAATTGTTGTAATATTTTTCTAATGTTTGTAAATATTTTTTTATTTTTTGTAACTTAGTTCTTTTTTATTTTTTTGTACTTTAGTTAGTTTATTTAATTGTAGTTATTTGTAGGTATTGTATTTAAATAATTTATTGATAGTGTAGTGTTAGGTTTAATTGTAGGTAATTGTAGGTAGTTTATTTAATTTATTTATTGATAGTGTAGTGTTAGGTTTAATTGTAACTTAGGTTAGGATTTATTTTACAGGTAATTTTGTAATTATTTTAACTAGGTAACTATTAAATAGTTATTAACTATTTAATAGCTATTGTACCTGGTTAATATAATTACAAAGTTGCCTGTAAAATAAATATTAATCCTAAAATAGCTACAATATAATTATAATTTATATTGTAGCTATATTAGGGTTTATTTTACAGGTAAGTATTTAGCTTTAAATAGGAATAAGTTATTTAATAATAGTTAATTTATTTAGTTAGATAAAAAATTCTATTTAATTTAGGGGGGTGTTAGGGTTAGGGTTAGAATTAGCTTTAGGGGTTAATACATTTATTAGAATAGCGGTGAGCTCCAGTCGGCAGATTAGGGGTTAATGTTTGAAGTTAGGTGTCGGCGATGTTAGGGAGGGCAGATTAGGGGTTAATACTATTTATTATAGGGTTATTGAGGCAGGAGTAAGGCGGATTAGGGGTTAATAACTTTATTATAATAGCGGCGCGGTCCGGTCGGCAGATTAGGGGTTAATAAGTGTAGGCAGGTGGAGGCGACGTTGTGGGGGGCAGATTAGGGGTTAATTAATATAATATAGGGGTCGGCGGTGTTAGGGGCAGCAGATTAGGGGTACATAGGGATAATGTAAGTAGCGGTGGTTTACGGACCGGCAGATTAGGGGTTAAAAAAAATGCAGGTGTCAGCGATAGCGGGGGCGGCAGATTAGGGGTTAATAAGTGTAAGGTTAGGGGTGTTTAGACTCGGGGTACATGTTAGGGTGTTAGGTGCAGATGTAGGAAGTGCTTCCCCATAGAAAACAATGGGGCTGCGTTAGGAGCTGAACACGGCTTTTTTGCAGGTGTTAGGTTTTTTTTCAGCTCAAGCAGCCCCATTGTTTCCTATGGGGGAATCGTGCGCGAGCACGTTTTTGAAGCTGGCCGCGTCCGTAAGCACCGCTGGTATCGAGAGTTGAAGTTGCGGTAAATATGCTATACGCTCCTTTTTTGGAGCCTAACGCAGCCCTTCCGTGAACTCTAAATACCAGCGGTATTTAAAAGGTGCGGCCAGAAAAAAGCACGCGTAGCTAACGCACACCTTTGGCCGCAAAACTCTAAATCTAGGCGTTAGTGTTTAATAACCCTTTAAAGTAATGCAGACGTCAGGAGATCTATATAAACCTAATATACTCATTATAATAACACAAATCAGGGAGAAACTTAAAACTTTGCAAAATTTACCTTTGTCAATTTCTGGTCGAGTAGCAATATTTTAGATGGTTCTCCTTCCAAAACTATTATATGTTCTTCAAAAT
The DNA here is from genome assembly GCF_027579735.1 of Bombina bombina. NCBI lineage: Eukaryota > Metazoa > Chordata > Amphibia > Anura > Bombinatoridae > Bombina > Bombina bombina. The sequence continues at coordinate 59,485 of NW_026511142.1, read as the reverse complement.
GTCCCATTGATCTTGCTAGAAAGAGATGTTCGTCTTATTAACAGCTCACTCAGACAATTTCTCTGGCAGGGGAAAAGAGCGCGGATTTCTTTGACCAAACCTTCTCTGCCAACTGAATTGGGAGGCCTGGCACTGCCAGACATAAGATGATATAATCTCAGTTTCTTAGCACGCATAGCAATTGATTGGATCTGTTCCAAAAACTGTTTGAAATAATGAGCTTGAAACAAATATATGTGATCCGTATCTCCCCATAGCGTTACTTCATTCCTCTTCAAAGGAAGTACCGGCAGAAATCAAGGGACTTAAGAATATTTTTAACCCACTTAAGGCATGGTGGAAAATTTCAAAACTTCTGTCAGTAAATAGTAAAATATCACATTATCTTCCTTTAATTGGGAACCCGAGATTCCAGCCAGGTTTAAATTCTGAGGTTTTCAGAAGATGGCATAAGAATGGTCTAAATAAACTTGCCCATTTGCATATTTACAGATAAGGCATTTTGTGTTGGAAATAATTAAAGAAACGGGCTGGTGCTGGGCGCTAGGTAAACTAGAAAATTGGCTCACGCTTACAAGGATCGGCCGAATGTCCATTTCTCTGGGCTATCATCGTCTTGTTACCAGCAAGGGTATCCCCATATTGGGAAATTTGACACTAACATGGAGCGCACTTTCAGTACGGAATATCATTGAACCAAAAACATTGCAATATTCAATTAATAAAATGGCTAGGACCACGCTCTCTGCTACTTGGCGAGAAGCGAATATAAAACTCCTTCACAGAGCATACTTCACCCCGGAAAGGGGACTTAAGGCCCACAATCTAGAGTTTAACAGATGTCCCAAATGTCTTTGTCCAGCAGCTAACTTGGAGCATATGTTTTGGCACTGCCCAAAAATAAGAAATGTGTGGTATAAACTAGAATTCTGGTTGCAGAGGGTGCTGAAAATCTCTCCACTAACCTTTTCTCTATATCAGATTATATTGTGCTTAGGGAATGAAGACGAATATCATACTAACGACAAATTGATGTCTTTAGCCATTATGGCTACTAGATATTTAATATGTAAAAAATGGAAATTACGATCAGTTCCAAGTATCTCTGAAGTTAGGAACTGTCTGAAAAAACAGTGTATACTGGAACAAAGAGAAACAAACATAGATAACGAATCCGATATCAGGAATTTCTTTGACAAGTGGGTAGTGCTTATTAAGACACTTCCTGAAAGAGAAATAGACTATCTTCCCATTTCAAAATTCGGAGATAGTTCTGCTGGGAATTTGGTGATGAAGAGGGGAGGGGAGAGGAAGATACATTAAATTGTTATTGGTTTAAACCCTTTTTTTTGTTTTTTGTTTTTGTTTTGTTGTGTCTGGGTGGTTTTACAACAAAGGGTATATATGAATGGTTGGGTTAGGAGGATAGTTAAATTGCAGGTAGGATTTTGTCTGGCAATTGGTATTAAGTCTTACTTTTTGTAAACCTGAATTTAAAGAGATTTTGGTTTGTATTTTGTTTTTGTTGTTCTTTTTTTTCCTCCTATCTTCTTTTTTTTCGTGAATTGCATTTATAATATTGTACAAAGTTTGTGTCAGGGTAGGTAAAGTCCAGAGTAGACCCAAATGCTAGAATGAGGTTAATAACACCCTAGCACAATGAGTATATACCAGGAACTGACCCTGCGACAGCTATAGTATAATATACTCACAGTAATAGACTGGAAGATGGTACAGCAGAGTCAGGAGAAGAAACTTCGTGTAGATAGGGTTAATCAATAGAATAATCAAGCAAGCAATGTCCAGCAACGTGTAATCAGGCAGGTAGGGGTTAACCAATAGAATAGTCAGGCAAGCAATGTCCAGCAACGTGTAATCAGGCAGGTAGAGGTTTACCAATAGAGTAATCAAGCAAGCAATGTCCAGCAACGTGTAATCAGGCAGGTAAGGGTTAACCAGTAGAGTAATCAAGCAAGCAATGTCCAGCAACGTGTAATCAGGCAGGTAAGGGTTAACCAGTAGAGTAATCAAGCAAGCAATGTCCAGCAACGTGTAATCAGGCAGGTAGGGGTTAACCAATAGAATAGTCAGGTAAGCAATGTCCAGCAATGTGTAATCAGGCAGATAGGGGTTAACCAGTAGAGTAATCAAGCAAGCAATACCCAGCAACGTGTAATCAGGCAGGTAAGGGTTAACCAATAGAATAGTCAGGTAAGGAGTGTCCAGCAACGTGTAATCAGGCAAGTAGAGGTTAACCGATAGAATAGTCAAGTAAGCAGTGTCCAGCAACGTGTAATCAGGCAGGTAGGGGTTAACCAATAGAATAGTCAGGTAAGCAATGTCCAGCAACGTAATATCAGGCAGGTAGGGGTTCAGGGTTCAGAATAAAGTAGGCACAGGTTCAGAATATCACAGATATAAATGGTACTCACTTAGCCAACGAGAGAAAACAAACAGGCCCCGAGGAGAGGAGACGCCGGAATAAGAAGGCCTCCTGACGTCAGCAGAAGGGGCCGACAGGAACAGGGTTGCTAAGCAACCAAGAAAGCGCTACCGCGCTGACACAGAGGAAGAAGGAAGCGATCAGCAGCTGAGCGATCACGACAGTGCCCCCACCTCAAGGACCCCTCTGGGAAACACGAACAGGCTTTGAAGGATTCAGAGCGTGGAACTGTTTGATCAAAGCAGAGGCACGGACATGAGAAGCAGGTTCCCAAGAACGTTCAGTGATGGGATATCCCTTCCAATGGACCAAATAATATAGACGGTTACCCCGTAATCTGGAATCAAGAATTTGAATGATCTCAAATTCTGAAGTACCATCCACAAGGAACGGAGAGGGAACTCTACATTTGGTGGAAAACCGGTTAGAGACTGCTGGTTTAAGAAGAGATACGTGAAAGACAGGGTGAATCTTCAAGTTGTCTGGTAAAGCCACCCTGTAGGCAGTAGAACATACCTTGGAAACAATCCTGAATGGTCCGATGTATTTGGGACCCAATTTAGCACAAGGTTGTTTGAGTCGAATGAATCTGGTGGAAATCCAAACCTTGTCTCCAGTCCGAAAAGAGGGTGCCTTCCGGCGTCTGCGATCAGCAAATCGTTTATACTTTTGAGTAGAGAGAAGAAGAATTTCCTGAATCTTCTTCCAGTGTTTACAAAGACTTCTCACTGTACGATCTGCTCCAGGAACTCCAGAACCTCCCGAAGACATAGGAAAAGTCAGAGGTTCAAATGCATAGGCTGCCTTGAAAGGAGAAGTTTGTAAAGAAGAATTGAAGCGGGAATTGTAAGCAAGTTCTGCTAAAGGAAGAAGTTGAGACCAATTGGAGTGCTGATGATTAACATAGTGCCTGAGATAGGACTCAGAGATTGATTTACCAGCTCAGTTTGACCGTTGGACTGAGGATGATGAGCAGTAGAAAGAGATATGGTAACTCCAAACTGTTTGCACAGAGATTTCCAAAATCTTGAGAAAAATTGAACTCCTCGATCAGAAACGATGTCCAAAGGAAAACCATGTAATCTGGTGATATGGAGAATAAACAATTCAGCGAGTTTCTGGGCCGATGGTAATCCAGTTAATGGAACAAAATGAGCTGCTTTGGAAAACCTGTCTACCACAACCCATATGGTCTTGTTTCCGGCAGAATTATCTGTAATAAAGTCCATGGAAACATGAGACCAGGGATAATACGGAACAGGCAGAGGTTGTAAGAGACCAAGGGGTAAAGATGAAGACTGTTTATTAGAGGTACAGGAATGACAAGCTGCAACATAATCCTTGACATCTTTGCCCATGGAAGGCCACCAGACATGTTGTTTGAGTCTCCACAAAGTATTACGCACTCCTGGATGTCCAGACAGAACATTATCATGAGCCCAGCGAAGAAGTTTTAGGCGGAATTCTGTAGGTACAAACAAGATCCCAGGAGGTATGTTACAGGATGAAGGAACAGAAGCTTGAGCAAACTGTAATGCTTGTAAAGGAAACGTAGATAACTGAGCCAGAACTTTAGCAGGGCGGAGAATGGGTTCAGAATCCAAAAATGTAGAATCAGAAGCCAGAAATTGTCTAGATAAAGCGTCTGCTTTCGTATTCTTAGAACCAGGAATATAAGAGAGGACAAAATTAAATCTGGGGAAGAACAGAGCCCATCGGGCTTGACGTGAGTTGAGGCGTTTGGCAGAATGAAGATAGAGAAGATTTTTATGATCTGTGAGAATAAGAAATGGTTGAACAGTGCATTCAAGCAGATGTCTCCATTCTTCCAAAGCCATTTTAATAGCTAACAGTTCTTTGTTACCAACGTCATAATTCAGTTCGGAAGTATTGAACTTCTTGGAGAAAAATCCCACAGGAAGAATCTTGCTAGAAACAGGATTTTGCTGAGATAGTACTGCCCCAGCAGCAATCAGAGAAGCATCCACTTCAAGAATGAATTGGAGAGTCGGAACAGGATGGCAAAGAATGGGAGCCAAAGTAAATGCATACTTCAGAGATTCAAATGCCTGTAAGGCTTGATCAGACCAATGCTTGCAATCCTGACCCTTTTTAGTAAGAGCTGTAAGGGGTATTGCATAACCCAAAAGGCATAACTAAATATTCATAGTGTCCAAACCTAGTGTTGAAGGCAGTTTTCCACTCGTCCCCTTTACAAATTCTGACCAAATTATATGCCCCACGAAGATCCAATTTGGTAAAGATGGAAGCACCCTGGAGACGATCAAATAATTCGGGAATGAGAGGGAGTGGATAACAATTCTTGATTGTAATTTGATTAAGAGCTCGATAATCAATGCAAGGACGAAGACCCCCATCTTTTTTTTCCACAAAGAAAAAACCTGCCCCTACTGGAGAAGAAGAAGGGCGGATAAAAGCTCGGGCCAAATTATCCTTGATATATTCCTCAAGTGAAACATTTTCTTGATGAGAAAGTGGGTAAGTTTTACCCTTAGGTAGAGGTGCTCCTGGTAATAGGTCAATGGGACAATCAAAGGTCCGGTGTGGAGGTAATACTTCAGCATCTTTTTTAGAAAAGACATCACAAAAAGAATGATAATGTTCAGGCAAGGAATCAGGAATGTCCAAAACTGCCACAACTGTACTAGAAGTTTTGGGAGTATTCCGTAGACACTGTTTGAAACAAGAAGATCCCCAAGCAACAAGCTCTCCTTTAGACCAGGAAAAAACTGGATCATGTAGTTGAAGCCAAGGAAGTCCCAAAATGAGAGGAAACTGTGGGGAAGAGATGATGTCAAAACAAATGGTTTCGGAATGAAGTACTCCTACAGACATGAGAAGTGGTATGGTAGAATATCGAATGAAACCAGAACCTAAGGGTTGACCACTGACAGTAGTGACCTTAATTACATGGCTCTTGGAAAGCAAAGGAATACGAAAAGCATTGACAAACTCTGAATCCATAAACATTCCTGCAGCTCCAGAATCGATGAGTGCTTGAGCCTGAAATTTGGTGTTGCCAAAGCGGACAGTAACTGGAACAAACAGCTTGGGATTGAGGGTAGAAAAAGATCTTTGGCTTAACTCAGTCCGTCTTTCTGGAGTTAAGCCCTGGCTTTTACTGGACGAGTTGGACAATCTTTTAACATATGCCCCTTAATACCGCAGTAAAAACATAGTCCCAGATTACGCCTTCTGAGACGTTCAGCTTCGGATAATTTGATTGCACCAACCTCCATGGGTTCACTTGACTCAGAGATAGAAGTATTTGGAGTAGGAAGGTTTGGTGAATGAGGCATAGGATGGAAGGAAGATCTGATAAAGGATCTTCTGTTACGGTCACGTTCATGGAGACGCTCAGAGTAACGAACATCAAGCTTGATACATAAGTTGATAAGTTCTTCTAGAGAATCAGGAAGATCCCTATCTTAAATCTAAAAGTCCTGCTTCAGCAGCCGCTGATCTACCAGGTTTATCAAACACAGAAGAAAATATGGATACAAAAGTGTCAATATCCTGGAGCAAAGGATCATCCTTTTCCAACAGTGGAGAAACCCAAGCCAAGGCTTTACCCTTCATAAGAGAAATTAAAAAGGTGATCTTGGAGGAAGAGGAAACAAACATCTGAGGATTATTTCTGAAGTGAAGGCGGCAATGATTAAGAAATCCTCTACAGTCTTCAGGATTGCCGTCATATTTATCCGGTAGTGGAATTCTGGGGATAAATTGTTCTGCAGGTTGTGGCGGATTAAATGCAGGGTTAGAACTGGCCGCAGGAACAACAGGTGTTGCAGGGACTTGAGAAGGTGGAGAAAGATTATGCAAAAGAGCAGTAATTTGATCCAATTTAGAATCCAGGGATTGCAGGTGTGCAGAGTGGGTTCCAAGAAGCTGTCCCTGTAGAGCCACAGCTCTGGATAACTCACCAGGGTCCATTATATGGCCTGTTTGTAATGTCAGGGTAGGTAAAGTCCAGAGTAGACCCAAATGCTAGAATGAGGTTAATAACACCCTAGCACAATGAGTATATACCAGGAGCTGACCCTGCGACAGCTATAGTATAATATACTCACAGTAATAGACTGGAAGATGGTACAGCAGGGTCAGGAGAAGAAACTTCGTGTAGATAGGGTTAATCAATAGAATAATCAAGCAAGCAATGTCCAGCAATGTGTAATCAGGCAGGTAGGGGTTAACCAATAGAATAGTCAGGCAAGCAATGTCCAGCAATGTGTAATCAGGCAGGTAGAGGTTTACCAATAGAGTAATCAAGCAAGCAATGTCCAGCAACGTGTAATCAGGCAGGTAAGGGTTAACCAGTAGAGTAATCAAGCAAGCAATGTCCAGCAACGTGTAATCAGGCAGGTAGGGGTTAACCAATAGAATAGTCAGGTAAGCAATGTCCAGCAACGTGTAATCAGGCAGATAGGGGTTAACCAGTAGAGTAATCAAGCAAGCAATACCCAGCAATGTAATCAGGCAGGTAGGGGTTAACCAATAGAATAGTCAGGTAAGGAGTGTCCAGCAAAGTGTAATCAGGCAGGTAGAGGTTAACCGATAGAATAGTCAGGTAAGCAGTGTCCAGCAACGTGTAATCAGGCAGGTAGGGGTTAACCAATAGAATAGTCAGGTAAGCAATGTCCAGCAACGTAATATCAGGCAGGTAGGGGTTCAGGGTTCAGAATAAAGTAGGCACAGGTTCAGAATATCACAGATATAAATGGTACTCACTTAGCCAACGAGAGAAAACAAACAGGCCCCGAGGAGAGGAGACGCCGGAATAAGAAGGCCTCCTGACGTCAGCAGAAGGGGCCGACAGGAACAGGGTTGCTAAGCAACCAAGAAAGCGCTACCGCGCTGACACAGAGGAAGAAGGAAGCGATCAGCAGCTGAGCGATCGCGACAGTTTGCCTTTTGTTGGTTAATAAAATAATTTTTTTTTAAAAAAAAAAGTAATGCAGACGTGTGTAATGTAAGAGGAACAGGTGTTTACTATGAGCTTTGGATACTGCTCCTGACTCAAATACATGTTTGTAGGAAATGTGACGGACATTATTGTCGCTATGAGAAGAACATGAGGTGAATTACAGTTATACTAATTTCAAAGGGTTGCATTGACCTCTTTTATCAAAAGTTGTATAAAGGACATAAAATACAATCAATTCACATCTGGCTCCCTGGGATAGTATTGGCGAAACTTTTGGTAATACATTTTAAGAATTTATTTGTCTTATTTTTTAGCAGCAAAAAAAATAAATATATTCTAGTGTACATCTTCCCTTTATCAAGTAGAACTGTAATCTAATCCCAGACATTACTAGTCAAAAATCTTATTGAGGGGTCCAAGATTTCACTGTCCAAGAGTTAATGTTGCAGCTGGATGATGGGGGGTTTTCATTTTCTCTTTTCATAAAAGGGATATTTGGTTACAGTTCTGAAACTTCTTCAAGTTTGGTTTCTTCAGCAAGGGCATTGTGGTTGCTTTTATATATACAGTATATATATATATATATATATATATATATATATATATATATATATATATATATATATATATATATAAAAGTGTGTGTGTGTGTATATATATATATATATATATATATATATTTATATATATTTATATGTATCTATACATATAACTCACTGGATTCACAAAAAAGGATTTAAAGTTTAATCAAAATGTGCAGCATTTTTGGAGCTTCCAAAATAAAACATGTAAGGAGTCCAGTCTCATCTTTTGAAAATATTTATATTTTATCAGCACTTATATAAATAAAAAGAGAAGAAAAACACAGGGCATTCGCGATTCACAGCATCTTTTTATTAACCACAACACATGACACAAGACACAAATACACTTACAAGATAAAAGTGTAAGGAATGCACGTAGGCACAAGGCCAACTCGTTCAGATCGCTGTACTCCTCGAGGGAATCCCAAGACGCCAACCTTCAGCACCTGGTTCTATACAGGCTCGCTACAGCTGTGTACAAGTCCTTACAATGTCAGTAATGTCCTAGCGTCTCCTGAAGGCTCCTCCTCCCTATGCGTTTCATCTGCTCACAGGAAGACTTTCTCAAGGGTTCACAAAAGACGGATGCTTCTTCAGTTTGCTAGTACAAATTTAAATGTTTCCACCTCCGGCTCAGCAATGCTTGCTGCTTACACATTATTTCCTAGAGTCTTTGGGGTCGCATTGAAGTGACTGGCGGAGAGGGATTGGCTGAGCGATGATTACGTCACTTCAAATTCTAATTCGAATATTACATTTATTAAACACAGCTGTAGACTAGAAATATTATTTTGAATTCAAATGCTACATTCAAATTCGAATGTCACATTCAAATTTTAATATTACATTTATAAAACACAGTATTAGACTAGAAATACTATTTTGAATTTGAATGTTACATTTGAATTTGAATATTTTATTTATTAAACACAGTTGTAGACTAGAAATACTATTTCGAATTTGAATGTTACATTCAAATTCGAATGCTACATTCAAATTCGAATATTACATTTAAAAAACCCAGTAATAGACTAGAAATACTATTTCGAATTTGAATGTTACATTCGAATTAGAATGTAGCATTCGCAAATTACATTTATTAAACACAGTTGTAGACTAGAAATACTATTTCGAAATCGAATGTTACATTCAAATTTGAATGTCACATTCGAATTCGAATATTACATTTAAAAAACACAGTATTAGACTAGAAATACTATTTCGAATTCGAATGTGACATTCAAATTCGAATGTAGCATTCGAATTCGAATATTACATTTATTAAACACAGTTGTATTCAGAATAGAAAAACTATTTCAAATTTGAATGAATACATAGCTAAACATTCTATTATTCAAACGAATATTTTCAAATTTTATTGAAAAATTAAAAAACGAAATTCAAGATTCGATTTGAACGAATGAATGTATCAAAATTCGTTTTAAATTTCGAATTTTTAGAAACATTCGCCCATCCCTAAGTAATACTGTAAGAAGGTCAGTTATATTTTAAGGAAGGAGGTTAGTAGTTTTCTATCGGCCAGATTACGAGTTTTGCGTTATGAGTGACTCGGTAATAACTTGCAAGTTATTTCCACCGCTCACCTTTAATAGCGCTGCTATTACAGGTTTTCCAAAAATCTGCGTTTGCAGGCAATATGGCAGCATTGAGCTCCGTACTGCACACAAATTCCAGTGGTGCTTTGAGCTGGTTTTACATGCTCATGCGCGATTTCCCCATAGACATCAATTGGGAGAGCCGGCTAAAAAAAGCCTAACACCTGCAATAACAGCGCGTAAAGCTCCGTAACGCAGCCCCATTGATTCCTATGGGGAAAGAAAATTTATGTTTAAACACCCTAACATAAAGCCAGAGTCTAAACACCCCTAATCTGCTGCCCCTGACATTGCTGACACCTACATTACACTTATTAACCCCTAATCTGCCGTCCCTGACATCGCCGCCACCTACCTACACCTATTAACCCCTAATCTGCCGCCCCTAACGCCCCCGCCGCCACTATACTAAAGTTATTAACCTAAACCTCTGGCCTCCCACATCACTAACACTAAATAAATATATTAACCTCTAAACCTAACCCTAAGTCTAACCCTAACCCTAACACCCCTAACTTTAATATAATTAAAATAAATCTAAATACAAATTACTATTATTACCTAAATAATACCTATTTAAGACTAAATACTTACTTGTAAAATAAATCCTAAGCTAGCTACAATATAACTAATAGTTACATTGTAGCTATCTTATGTTTTATTTTTAGTTTACAGGTAAGTTTGTATTTATTTTAACTAGGTAGACTAGTTAGTAAATAGTTATTAACTATTTACTAGCTACCTAGCTAAAATAAATACAAAGTTACCTGTAAAAAATCTAACCTGTCTTACACTAAAACCTAACATTACACTAAAATTAAATAAATTAAATTAACAAAATACATTTATCTAAATTACAAAAAATAATAAACACTAAATTACACAAAATAAAAAAGAAATGATCAAATATTTAAACTAATTACCCCTAATCTAATAGCCTTATCAAAATAAAAAAGCCCCCCCCCCCAAAAAAAAAAACCCCTAGCCTACACTAAACTGCCAATGGCCCTTAAAAGGGCCTTTTGCAGGGCATTGCCCCAAAGAAATCAGCTTTTTTACCTGTAAAAAAAAAATACAAACAAGCCCCCAACAGTAAAACCCACCACCCACACAACCAACCCCCCCAAAAAAAACCTACCTAAAAAACCTAAGCTCCCCATTGCCCTGAAAAGGGCATTTAGATGAGCATTGCCCTTAAAATGGCATTTAGCTCTTTTACGTTGTCCAAAGTCCCTAATCTAAAAATAAATCCCACCCAATAAACCCTTAAAAAAAACCTAACACTAACCCCCGAAGATCCACTTACAGTTTTTGAAGACCGGACATCCATCCTCAACCAGTCGGGAGAAGTCTTCATCCAAGTGGCAAGAAGTCCTCAACGAAGCCAGGAGAAGTCTTCATGGGTGGGTTTTATTTTTAGATTAGGGACTTTGGGCACTGTAAAAGAGCTAAATGCCCTTTTAAGAGCAATGCCCATCCAAATGCCCTTTTCATGGCAATGGGGAGCTTAGGCTTTCTAGGTAAGCTTTTTTTGGGGGGGTTGGTTGTGTGGGTGGTGGGTTTTACTGTTGGGCGGTTGTTTGCATTTTTCTTTTACAGGTAAAAGAGCTGATTTATTTGGGCAATGCCTCGCAAAAGGCCCTTTTAAGGGCCATTGGCAGTTTAGTGTAGGCTATGGGTTTTTTTTTATTTTGGGGGGCTTTTTTATTTTGATAGGGCTATTAGATTAAGTGTAATTAGTTTAAATATTTTATATATTTTTTTTATTTTGTGTAATTTAGTGTTTATTAATTTTTGTAATTTAGATACATTTATTTTGTTAATTTAATTTATTTAATTTTAGTGCATTGTTAGGTTTTAGTGTAAGACAGGTTAGGTTTTACTTTACAGGTAACTGTATTTATTTTAACTAGGTAGCTAATAAATAGTTAATAACCATTTACTTACTAGTCTACCTAGTTAAGATAAATACAAACTTACCTGTGAAATAAAAATAAAACCTAAGATAGATAGGTTTTATTTTATAGGTAAGTATTTATTTACTTTTAAATAGGAATAATTTAGGTATTAATTGTAAATTTTATTTGGGATTATTTTAATTATGTTAAAGTTAGTGGGCGTTAGGGTTAGGGTTACGTTAGGGTTAGACTTAGGGTTAGGTTTAAGGGTTAATAACTTTAGTATAGTGGCGGTGACATTGGGGGCAGCAAATTAGGGGTTAATAAGTGTAGTTGGGTGGCGGCAATTTTGGGGGCAGCAAATTAGGGGTTAATAACAGTAATGTAGGTTGCAGCGATGTTAGGGACAGCGGATTAGGGGTTAATAAGTGCTTGTAGGTGGCAACGACATTGGGGGCAGCAGATTAGGGGTTAATAATATTTAACTAGTGTTTACGATGCGGGAGTGCGGCGGTTTAGGGGTTAATATGTTTATTATAGTGGCGGCAATGTCCGGAGCGGCAGATTAGGGGTTAATAATTTTATTTTAGTTTTTGCGATGCGGGAGGGCCTCGGTTTACGGTATGGGTGTTAGTGTACTTTGTAACACTTTAGTTATGAGTTTTATGCTACAGCTTTGTAACGTAAAACCCATAACTACTGACTTTCAGGTGGCGGTACAAATCTTGTAGTTATAGGCTGTACCGCTCACTTTTTGGCCGAACAGGCAAACTCGTAATACCCATTGAAAAATGACTTTTTAAAAAGTGTGGTAGTTATGTTGCGTGTTGGCCAAAAAAGTGTGCTGTACAGCTATACCTACAAAACTCATAATAGCAGCGGTAGTGAAAAAGCAGCGTTATGAGGCTTTTTCACTCATAACGCAAAACTCGTAATCTAGCCGTATGTCTCTAGTTTATATTATAGAAAAATATTAACTCAGATATAGATATGCCAAGGCACTTTAATTAGTAAACGGTCCAATATGACGCCAGTATTGCTGCCAGAGAGTCGTTACTGCTAAAAGTATTATACAATAACCCCTTGTGCCACACTGTCATTTGTGTAATAATTTGATATATGTGCACTATGTACTTTTATTACTTTAAAGTTTAAGAATTGCACTTTTTTTTCTTTTGTTTGTGTCATGTGTTTGTATATCTTAAAGAAGAATATATTTAAAATATTGCTATCTTGGAAAAATATTCCCATTCTCTACAACCAACATGAATGTTGAGTTTTGTTGTCAATCAAGCTCTCAATATGGAAATAAAGCCCACAAATGAGCATTTCCCTCTTGTGCATGTGCACTCAGTGCTGTCAACGTCACCTCTACTAAGCCTTAATAAGTGCAGTGAGTGACACAATGGGACAGCTGGGCTGACTAATTAATGAGTTTGGCAAATTAAGAGCTTGCTCAATGTCTTTTTTTTTTATATTTGTTTTCTTACATTCATATTTACTATCGGCTTCAAATTGCAAATTCAGTTACTTGATATACCAACACTAACTATTACAATCACTAGCATATTATTATTAGTTATTTATAAAGTGCTGACAGTTTATACAATGCTATACAAAGGTACTTTAAAATCATAGTGGTTCAATACAATAAAAGACCTAGATTGAGACATACATCACATACATTACAAAACGTATTGATAATATAGGGCTCCAAATGTATGCAATACCCTACATACAAAACAAGCCCTCTCTATACAAAAAAATGTGACAATAAAGTGCCCAAGAAATAATAATGAATAATAATAAAATATATATATAAAATAAGTAAGTGATAGTGTCCAAAATTAGGTGATCCACAATGGGAATCTTCCAAGAACCAATGTGGCTCAGGCTGCTCTATGTCGTAAGAATGGTCAACTTCTCTGAGGATGTGGATCTGAAATACAACACAAAGGCGCCAAATAGCCTAGTACAGTTTTAACAGGCAAAAGTATATATGCAAAATTAAGCAACTCACAAGCGGACAGCACTTGTTGTCCAGCTAACTGAAACTGGGTCGATCAGGAACTCGGTTTGCGGTAACTCTTCACTCCTACAGGGGGAAAACGCAAAAAACACATAGCCTAGCACAGCTAAAACGTCATAGAGTAATAGTGTGGAATCAAATACACTTACAAAAAAGTTGCACCTAAGGAGGTGCTAATACAGCAGGCCGGAACTTCGCATTTGAGAATCAAAAAATGATTAATAAAAAGCAAGTGAATGCACACAGTATCAGTTGAATCCTAAACAACCCCCCCCACCATGTAAGAATGTAACCATAGGTGTCCATCCTCAGGCCCAAAGGCAACCATTCAGCCCCCCCCACTGGTTTTAATTTAGTTTCATTAACCAGAGTGTATAGATTATATACATATATATACAGGGAGTGCAGAATTATTAGGCAAATTAGTATTTTGACCACATCATCCTCTTTATGCATGTTGTCTTACTCCAAGCTGTATAGGCTCGAAAGCCTACTACCAATTAAGCATATTAGGTGATGTGCATCTCTGTAATGAGAAGGGGTGTGGTCTAATGACATCAACACCCTATATCAGGTGTGCATAATTATTAGGCAACTTCCTTTCCTTTGGCAAAATGGGTCAAAAGAAGGACTTGACAGGCTCAGAAAAGTCAAAAATAGTGAGATATCTTGCAGAGGGATGCAGCACTCTTAAAATTGCAAAGCTTCTGAAGCGTGATCATCGAACAATCAAGCGTTTCATTCAAAATAGTCAACAGGATCGCAAGAAGCGTGTGGAAAAACCAAGGCGCAAAATAACTGCCCATGAACTGAGAAAAGTCTAGCGTGCAGCTGCCAAGATGCCACTTGCCACCAGTTTGGCCATATTTCAGAGCTGCAACATCACTGGAGTGCCCAAAAGCACAAGGTGTGCAATACTCAGAGACATGGCCAAGGTAAGAAAGGCTGAAAGACGACCACCACTGAACAAGACACACAAGCTGAAACGTCAAGACTGGGCCAAGAAATATCTCAAGACTGATTTTTCTAAGGTTTTATGGACTGATGAAATGAGAGTGAGTCTTGATGGGCCAGATGGATGGGCCCGTGGCTGGATTGGTAAAGGGCAGAGAGCTCCAGTCCGACTCAGACGCCAGCAAGGTGGAGGTGGAGTACTGGTTTGGGCTGGTATCATCAAAGATGAGCTTGTGGGGCCTTTTCGGGTTGAGGATGGAGTCAAGCTCAACTCCCAGTCCTACTGCCAGTTTCTGGAAGACACCTTCTTCAAGCAGTGGTACAGGAAGAAGTCTGCATCCTTCAAGAAAAACATGATTTTCATGCAGGACAATGCTCCATCACACGCGTCCAAGTACTCCACAGCGTGGCTGGCAAGAAAGGGTATAAAAGAAGAAAATATAATGACATGGCCTCCTTGTTCACCTGATCTGAACCCCATTGAGAACCTGTGGTCCATCATCAAATGTGAGATTTACAAGGAGGGAAAACAGTACACCTCTCTGAACAGTGTCTGGGAGGCTGTGGTTGCTGCTGCATGCAATGTTGATGGTGAACAGATCAAAACACTGACAGAATCCATGGATGGCAGGCTTTTGAGTGTCCTTGCAAAGATAGGTGGCTATATTGGTCACTGATTTGTTTTTGTTTTGTTTTTGAATGTCAGAAATGTATATTTGTGAATGTTGAGATGTTATATTGGTTTCACTGGTAAAAATAAATAATTGAAATGGGTATATATTTGTTTTTTGTTAAGTTGCCTAATAATTATGCACAGTAATAGTCACCTGCACACACAGATATCCCCCTAAAATAGCTATAACTAAAAACAAACTAAAAACTACTTCCAAAAACTAGCTTTGATATTAATGAGTTTTTTGGGTTCATTGAGAACATGGTTGTTGTTCAATAATAAAATTAATCCTCAAAAATACAACTTGCCTAATAATTCTGCACTCCCTGTATATATATATATATATATATATATATATATATATATATATATATATATATATATATATATATATATATATATATACATACATGTGTATTTGTATGTGTTTGCATTTATATATATACAGTGCATGTGTGTGTGTATGTGTGTGTATAAAACAATATTAATTGTGAGGTCGGTGGAAGTCTTGGTGAGTTTTTACACTTTGTTTTGTTGAACTTGACCCCTGGATATAAAGTATATTATTGATAAATGATTGTATTGAGTAACATAAATTCAGCACAACAATAAAACAGAGGAATAACAGTTACAACAGGCAACTTCCAGTTCTGAGATACAAGTTCTAATCCCTGGTAATATGTCTGGTAGCATTAGAAACTTGGCTTCAAATGAGCCACGGCTGCCAATATGTCACCAAGATAGAAATAGCTCCCAATATGTCACCAAGATACAAATAGCTCCCAATATGAAACTCTTCTGCAAGATGCACTTTTCATCAATTTGCATGTTTACTTCAGCAAGCTATGGCTTTATGCACAATACTGAGTGAATTTGACTTGATACAAATAGATTTTTAATTAATTGTATTGAAGAACTAATTTTAACAGTGCCAAACTGACAAACTCTTTTTGTTATTTTATGGGCTTGACAAACTTTTTTTTAAACAAAAGTGTTTCTATTCCAATCCGTTACAACACAGGATTCTGTGGGAATTTTAAATCTGAATACTTTATACTGAGAGACATCAATTCAAATATATCAAAACATTTTTCAAGAATATATTCACCTGATGTTGTAACCTTTTTTTTTATATGTTTTAGAATGGGGTCATGGTAATAAACATGATTATTTTCTGATTTAATTTAAAAAAAATACAAAATATAACTCAAATTACATTTTTAACTTTAAAACCTTCATAAACAAAATATTTAGAAATGTGCACAGGTGAAAATTTAGTTTTGTTTGAAATATTAATCTCAGATTTTTCCAAACGTTCAGTAAAGTTCACTTGTGCATTTGTTTCAGCAGAAAATTGGATTCTTATTCATTACCGTTATTTCCAATTGGAACAGCAAATATAACAAATTTTAACAAACATCCTACATTATAGAATTTAATTAAATGAAGATGTATGCATTTCCAAATGTCACCTACCTCCCTACGCCAGGCTTGATTGGCTAAAATCCAACATTTAGTGACTGACTGTTTGACTAAGGATGTAAATCCGAAACGTTGTCACACTTTTTTATGCTGGCTTAAATAAAATTGTCATATTTTGAATTGGTGGTGCTGCTATCCTCTACTTGGAATTTGTCCTTAAAATCAAGCATTAGTAATACTATGGCAGTATTGAAGACAATGGACAGGTGAATAATCTGACCCCCGTTAACATTATTACAATCAAAGGAACTTTTTGCAAAACAATATTGTTTGTCCCCTCCCCATTCCTGCACCTTTTTTAGTGTCGAAAGCCACAAAGGAATAAATTAATCGATTTGGTCAAGCAATTGCTTGTTCTTTAAAGGGACAGTCTAGTCAAACTTAAACTTTTATTATTCATGTAATTTTAAACAACTTTCCAACTTTTATCATCAAAAGTGCTTTGTTTTCTTGGTATTCTTAGTTGAAAGCTAAACCTAGGTAAATTCATATGCTAATTTCTAAGCCCTTGAAGGCTGCCTCTTATGACATGCTTTTTTATTTGATTTTCACAACAAGAGACTCCTTGTTCATGTGGGCTATATATATATATATATATATATATATATCATTGTGATCACGCCCAAGAAGTTATTTAAGAGTTAGCACAACTCAACACTAATTGGCTAAAATGCAAGTCAATAGATAAAAAAATAAAGTCATGTGATCAGAAAATGCTTAGATACTGTATAAGGTAATCACAGAGGTAAAAAGTAAATTATTATTATAACTGTGTTGGTTATGCAAAACTGGGGAATGGGTAATAAAGGGATTATCTATCTTTTAAAACAATAAAAATTCTTGTGTATACTAGTTTCGTCCAGTAATGTAATGGGCTGTTCATGTATCGGACAATTCACTGAATCAAAATAATTTTGAATGAATTTGTATTTGTCTGAAGTTGAATGCTCATCTCTTAAAAAATATGATCATCAGAAGGCTTTTTTTTGGAAGGTAACATGTTAATTATAAAATAACTTACTGATATTAGATTGACAGCTGCACATATTTTATGAATTGTTACTTTTATTCATGTAAGAAAATCTGCATTCTAGTATCTTAGGTAAAATCAGTACTGACCCAATTAGTTTTTTGCACAGAAAAATATTATGCATTTTAATGGTGGCTGGGATTTTAATATCTAATAAAGCCTTTATTTAATTATTTGATTTAAGGATTTAAAACAATTACCTTTTATGGACAAAGGGCCAGATTACTTGTGGACCGCAAACATTTGCACCCAAGCGATAAGGGATTTATCACAGGGCTTTTTGCTCATAGGCTTACCACTGGTATTGCGAGTTGAAAGTAAATGCGATCGATTGAGCCCAATCGCGATTTACGCTAGAATGATTACCTCATCCTCAGAGCTCTGGTTAAAGGGACATAATACTCATATGCTAAATCACTTGAAACTGATGTAGTATAACTGTAAAAAGCTGACAGGAAAATATCACCTGAGCATCTCTATGTAAAAAAGGAAGATATTTTACCTCACAATTTCCTCAGCTCACCAGAGTAAGTTCTGTGTAAAAAGTTATACTCAGCTGCTCCCAGCTGCAGGTAAAAAAATAAAAAAAATGAAGAAATGAACAGCAGCCAATCAGCATCAGCAGTGCTGAGGTCATGAACTCTTACTGTGATCTCATGAGATTTGACTTAACTCTCATGAGATTTCATAGTAAGCTTCCTTTACCTGATTGGTGAAATTATATGAGAGTTCACAAAGCTCATCCTTTCAGTTGTCCCGGGACAGACATACTAATATGCTGCTTAGAAATACTTTACAATGGGAGGTGGCTACTGAGGAAGTTGTGAGGTAAAATATCTTTCTTTTTTACATAGAGATGTTCAGGTGATATTTTCTAGTCAGCTTTTTACAGCTATGCTGCATCACTTTCAAGTGTTTAAACATTTGGGTATTATGGCCCTTTAACTGTTTTGAGAAACAAAAAAGTGTCACAAAACACATCAAAAATACATTACAAAGTACAGTTGCAAAAAGAAGTTATAAGGGCTCAAAGATATGAGATCTCAGGTGTTAGGGGAAAAAAAAGGCAGGCAAAGAGTATACTGACTGATTAAGTCTCTCCCAAATTGACCTCCTTGTTCAATTCATATTTTACACAACATCACAAACCTTCTACTGATATTTGGACTGCATCTGTGAACATTTCCGTAATACATAAATCAGGTAGGAATCCCACATTACCATAATCATATAGGCCCATATCCCATCTTAACGTTGACTATAAGCCGTTAATGAAATTGTTGGCTAAACTTCTAAAACATATCCTACCACATTTATTGCATACAGCACAGAAAGGTTTTATAGCTCATTGATCCTCTGTTACCAATATTAATTGAATCCTCTACGCAGTTACAATGCAGTCCCTGGTCTTCAGGAGGCCTTTCTGCTGTCTTTGGATGCAAAAAAGGCCTTCAACAGGCTGGAATGGGAAAATCTGTTCCATACTATGAGAAAAATTGGGGTAGAGGGTCATTTTGCAACATTTATTAAAAAATATTTACTCTAACCCCATAGCATTTCTACTTGTTGTTAATAATATATACTTCTTCCCTGTCTATCTTCAAAGGGGCATTTGTCAGGGATTTCCCTTGTCCCCACTCTTGTTTAATATAGTTTTACATCCTTACACTGTATACTTATCTTCCATTTTTCCTGGGATTGACTTATACTTACATAATCTGCAGTTAGCCCTCTATGCAGATGATTTGCTTTTATTAAAATCAGAACATCGAAGGTTTGTTTGCCTCCAGATAATTTATATGCTGGAAGCAAATGGAATATTTGGGAGGGCTAAACAACATCTAACATAACAAGATTTGCCTACTGAGTAAGAATATTTACTGTTGAGTATTGTGGCAGTTTTGTTTTTCATTGAAATGTTTGTTGTTTTACCTTTTTAACTGTAAAATATAAAAAAGTAAGCAGTTGTAATTGACTTACTCTTTGTGATGAATGAAATTTTCAGTCAGGTACAATTATAATTCTGAAGAAGGGATAGTATATCCTGTCGTGAATATTACAGTGCCTTTCTATATACAAAATTTGTACCATGTACTGTACTCTTTGTATTACCTTTTTCTTTTTGTTAGTAACTACTTTATAAATAAAGGTTTCAAAAAATGCAGTTTCTTAACCCATTATTGAATTGAAAGGTGTTTCACTGACAAAGCAATTAATTAGAATGGAATGTGCACCCATGTGCTTTTTGCCATTAAGTATGATAAATAGTCTCTTTCCATGGCAATGAGCAGCCAGCAATATTTATCCATTAAAGGGACACTGAACCCAATTTTTTTCTTTTGTGATTCAGATAGAGCATGCAATTTTAAGCAACTTTCTAATTTACTACTATTATCAATTTTCTATCACCTAGATTACGAGTTTTGCGTTAACAGGGGTGTGGTGCTAATGAGCAGTTTATGCTCATCGCTCACTTGCAGACAACGCTGGTATTACAGGTTTTTAGAAACCCGGCGTTAGCCGCAAAAAAGTGAGCATAGAGCAAAATTTAGCTCCACATCTCACCTCAATACCAGCGCTGCTTACGGTAGCGGTGAGCAGGTAAAACGTGCTAGTGCACGATTTCCCCATAGGAATCAATGGGGGAGAGCGGGCTGAAAAAAAACCTAACTCCTGCAAAAAAGCAGCGTTCAGCTCCTAACGCAGCCCCATTGATTCCTATGGTGAAATAGATTTTATGTCTACACCTAACACCCTAACATGAACCCTGAGTCTAAACACCCCTAATCTTACACTTATTAACCCCTAATCTGCCACCCCAACATCGCCGCCACCTGCATTATATTATTAACCCCTAATCTGCCGCTCCGGACACCGCCGCAACCTACATTATATGTATTAACCCCTAATCTGATGCCCCCAACATCGCTGACATCTACATTTTATTTATTAACCCCTAATCTGATGCCCCAATGTCGCCGCAACCTAACTACATTTATTAACCCCTAATCTGCCACCCCAACGTTGCCACCACTATAATAAACATATTAACCCCTAAACCTAAGTCTAACCCTAACCCCCCTAACTTAAATATAATTTAAATAAATCTAAATAAAATTACTAAAATTAACTAAATTATTCCTATTTAAAACTAAATACTTACCTATAAAATAAACCCTAAGTTAGCTACAATATAACTAATAGTAACATTGTATCTAGCTTAGGGTTTATTTTTATTTTACAGGCAACTTTGTATTTATTTTAACTAGGTAGAATAGTTATTAAATAGTTTTAGAGTAGGGTTGGTTGTGTGGGTGGTGGGTTTTAATGTTAGGGGGGGTATTTGTATTTTTTTTACAGGTAAAAGAGCTGATTACTTTGGGGCAATGCCCCGCAAAAGGCTCTTTTAAGGGCTATATGTAATTTAGTGTAGGCTAGGGATTTTTTATTTTGGGGGGCTTTTTTATTTTGTTAGGGGATTAGATTAGGTGTAATTAGTTTAAAAATCTTGTAATTATTTTCTGTAATTTAGTGGGGTTTTTTGTACTTTAGATAATTTTATTTAATTGTAATTAATTGTATTTAGTTTAGTTAATTTAATTATAGTGTAGTGTTAGGTGTAATTGTAACTTAGGTTAGGTTTTATTTTACAGTTAAATTTGTATTTATTTTAGCTAGGTAGTTATTAAATAGTTAATAACTATTTAATAACTATTGTACCTAGTTAAAATAAATACAAAGTTGCCTGTAAAATAAAAATATACCCTAAACTAGCTACAATGTAACTATTAGTTATATTGTAGCTAGCTTAGAGTTTATTTTATAGGTAAGTACTTAGTTTTAAATAGGAATAATTTAGTTAATTGTAGTAATTTTATTTAGTTCTATTTAAATTATATTTAAGTTAGGGGGGGTTAGGGTTAGACTTAGGTTTAGGGGTTAATAACTTTATTATAGTGGCGGCGATGTTGGGGGTGGCAGATTAGGGGTTAATAAATGTAGGTAGGTGTTGGCGATGTTAGGGCCGGCAGATTAGGGGTTAATAATATTTAACTAGTGTTTGCGATGCAGGAGTGCGGCCGTTTAGGGGTTAATATATTTATTATAGTGGCGGTGATGTCCGGTTCGGCAGATTAGGGGTTAAAAAAAATGTATTTTAGTGTTTGCGATGTGGGGGGACCTCGGTTAATGGGTTAATAGGTAGTTTATGGGTGTTAGTGTACTTTTTAACACTTTAGTTAAGAGTTTTATGCTACGGCGTTGTAGTGTAAAACTCTTAACTACTGACTTTTAAATACGGTACTAGTCTTGACAGGAGAGGGTGTACCACTCACTTTTGGTCAGACTCGTAATACCGGCGCTATGCAAGTCCCATTGAAAATATAGGATACGCAATTGATGTAAGTGGATTTGCGGTATTTCCAAGTCTGGCCAAAATAGTGAGCGTTACACCTGTACCTGCAAGACTCCTAATACCAGTGGGCATTAAAAAACAGCGTTGGAACCGGCCAACGCTGCTTTCAACCCTAACGCACAGCTCGTAATCTAGCCATTTGTTCTCTTGCTATCTTTATTTTTTGGTTCAGCCACTGGACAGGACTTTTTTATTGGTGGATAAATGTATCCACCAATCTGCAAGGACAATCCAGGTTGTTCACCAAAAATTGTCCGGCATCTAAAATTACATTCTTGCATTTCAAATAAAGATACCAAGAGAATAAAGAAAATTTGATAATAGGAGTAAGATAGAAAGTTGCTTAAAATGTCATGCTCTATCTGAATCACAAATAAAAAAAAGTTGGTTCAGTGTCCCTTTAACTCTAAATATATATAAATAGGTTATACAGCCTCTGATTGGCTGTATTTCCTAAGTCTTCTTTACTGGAAAAAAAATAATGTGAGAGAGGGGGATTCATCAGAGACAGACCTGTTCCAAGGGTGCAGAAAGTACAGGTACAAATCCCCAAAACTGGAATTCCAAAATTCAAACATTCTAAAATCCAAACTTTTTAAGTAATGTTTTTTTAAAAAAAAAAAAAAAGTTTACATTTTTCCCCACCTGTAAGTCAAATCTGTGTCTTTGGTTTGTTGGTAAAATGCAAATGACAGTCTATTTATTTAAAACAACAAATATTACCTGTCTGATCACAATACTGTACTATCTTTATTGTGGTACTATGTATACAAAAGTATTATAAATTATATAAAACTACCATAAGGTTATATGTATAAGCAGTATTATGACATGTAACTATTGCCTAAACGACAAAAGATATTGTTGTTTACACTTGGTTATATCCCCTCTCCAAACTCTCCCATTTTTCAGATGCAAATATTGCAAAATCCAGAGTATTCTGAAATCCAAAACGTTTTGGTCCCAAGCAGTTTGGATAAAGGGTTTTCTACCTGTAATGCATTCATTTTCCATGTCCCTTCAAGTTGTTTTGATTGATTAGTTAAACACTTTGGGCTAAATAACATTCCACTTGTTAACTTAATATACTATTGTAACATCAGATATCTTTGGAAATATTTGATTTAAATATCAATTAATTCTAAAACTGGGATATGATCTAGCTTGATCTCTGGAGAGTCACCTAAATGACGAGTCATAGGGGCCCGAATGGCCCTTGATACCCCTGTTTCTGCGCTAGCCTTCAAGCTTGCCGGAAACAGCATTTATGAAGCAGCGGTCTTAATATCGCTGCTCCATAACTGGTTCGCCTGCTCTGAGGCTGCGGACATCAATGCGCCCGATCCTATACAATCAGGCTAATTGACACCCCCCCCGATTGCCCGCAAATCTGCGGGGGCGGCATTGCACAAGCAGTTCACTAGAAATGCTTGTGCAATGTTAAATGCCAACAGCATATGTTGTTGGCATTCAGCGATGTCTGTCGGACATTATACGCTACAGAGTATCATGTCAGACTGACATTGATAATTCGGCCCCATAGTCTTTCTGTTGTCAGATTGTCTTTGACAAAAGGCACCTGTTGTCAGAAAATGATCTGAAGTGATTAAGGGTTATGCTTATTTATTGTTTTCATAGTTGTATGTACGGTGTCATACCTATTAAAATTTCTGATCCAATTCAGCCTTACATTTTAATATATAAGGCTTTGATCGCTTGTCCAGGTAAAATGTTAAAAGGGCAGAATCCAGGAATACCGTTAAAAGTTCACATTAATGCAATGTCTCAGTTAAAAAATCTGAATCACTGATAAAGCATCATTACTCGTTAAAGGATACCCCAAGCCTGGCCTGTTAGGGTCTCTTAGACAGATAAAAAAAATATATTTCCATAAAGTAAACATAGGAATTGCACATTTTCTCAACTTAGTTCTGCCCTTTATTCACTCAAAGGAAAAGTGTGTCCTGTACATTAAAACTATATTTTATATCAACACCACATGAATGTTTATCTAAATATTTCATCATTTTATCATGCTGCATTACTTACTGTCACAGATGTCCCATTACTGCATTTTAATGGGGACATAAAATAGTTATTTTTACAGTTATTGTAATAATGTAAGTACATTTTAAAATGTGTGTTATAAAATGTTACCAGAGAAGGTAGGAGCTGCAAAGCCAATAAAACAGTAAATCTAGCAAGTTCCCTACCTCCCTTGACTGTTTTATATATTAAAAGCATGTGGGGATTAACTAGAATCTGCAACAAGGCAAAATCAATGTTAAATTCCATAGAAAGTAGGCACTCCTCTGAGTGGCTGAAACACATTCATTTAATTGCTTCTGTTTAAGCCAATCATGAGTTGAGCTTGAACTACTGACCAATCAACAATTGCTGCAGTGGACTTTCTGTTATTGGCTGGCTTACCATCAGGCTGCTAATTGGTCACAGTGCCTCAATTATGGGTGCTAATTGTTCAGTGTCTAAACAAACATTAGTTTTTATTGTTTAATGGCACCTTTGTGAGATAAGAAGTGCTATTTATACCCCTGCAGTTTCCTCAATGAAACAGACTTCTCAGGGTACAAGTTACTTGTGTGCCTGAGCTAACATCACTTGGCTCGCTGAGCAGGCTCTACAGACCCTGTCCACTGGTGTGGGGCAGAAGATTATCTCCCTGCTGGAAAGTGGTCCTTTTGAGGACCACAGGACTGACCACTCCTCCCTCCAGCCCCCTCTAGCAACCTCTAGCCTGTGACATAAAATATTTATGGCTAGATTACAAGTGGAGTGATAAATATCGCTTGCATGAAGGGGGTAAGTAGCACAGTGATGGGCAACATTTTTAAATATATATGTATATGAATAATAATATACATAAATATTTATGTGTTAATATTTGTATATATGCATATTAACACATAAATATATATGTATATAAGCATATATATATATATTTACATTGAAGTCTATGAGAATACACAGTTCCCATAGACCGCAATGTAAAGGCACTTTTCAGTTCCGTTTTTTTTAACACCCCACTCCAACCAACTTTTTTTATTAAAAAAATGCTAGTTTTTTTTTTAAATAAAAAAACTATAATGCCCTCTATTTTGAGGGCATTTAGGGCACTTTTAGAAATAGTAATTGCGTTAGCAATAACCAGGCACTTGTAATGGCTGGTTAATTATTGGGCTCCCACAAACGGGCAAATTTGCCCGTTTGCGGTAGCACAATAATTTAGCACTCCACTTGTAATCTAGCCCTTAACGGGAACAAGATACTTATTGTACCTCTCCCTTATTTTCCTATCTAAATGGTTACTAGCTCTTCAGGGTAAAAACTGTTAAATTTGATATATTGAAGAAAATTTTAACAATGCTATATGTTATACTAATAGGGTGTAAACTCTTCATGACAAGGGTCATTTAATGGATTATACGGAAACAATATTAAGAATATACAAGAGTGAAAATGTATTGTGAAAAATATCCAAAAGCTTTATTATATAATTTGGTGTCTGTTACCACTATAAATGCACATGAACAGTTTTATATATGGAATATAAAAATTCACATAAATACTAAAGGTACAAATCCCACATCCCGGAATTCAACAATCCAAACTTATTCTAAAATCTAAACTTTTGAATTGATATCAATATATATTTTAAATGATCAAAAATGACGTTTTTCCCCTGCCTGTGTCACAATCTTCTCTGCCTGTGTCTTTGATTTGACTTTCGGGTTCTAAAATGCAAATAATAGTCTATATGTATTTAAAACAACAAATATTACCATTCTGATTACAGTACTGTACTATCTTTCTGAAGGTACTATGTATATAAACATATTAAGCATTACATAAAACTACCATTAGGTTACATGTATAAGCTGTATTATGACATGCAACTATTGCCTAAATGACATAAGATATTGCTGTTTACACTTGGTTCCATTAACTCTCAAGTTGTCCCATTTTACAGATGCAAATATTCCAAAATCCAAAACTTTTCCAGTCTCAAGCATTTTGGATAAAGGTTTTTCTACCTGTATTGACATTGGACTCCCAATGTGATTAGAGGAATGGCCAGAATAAAGCTGCCTTTTTGTTTACCTAATGTTCAAGGCACTGCCTAGAGATGAATAGCTTGGTTAATATATACCCAGCAACACCCAAGAGAAAGAAAGAGCAGGCGCAAATACCAAGAATATTTTACTGAATGAAATGTGGCTTCAGCAAGATAAAGATTAAATGCGTTAAGAAACCATAGCAGTAGTCTTTGCGTACCACCAAAAAAAATGTATTTAGGTAATTTGTAGAAAACACCAAACTAATTAAAGGTGTTACAAATACCCAGGGGTTTATCTCAAGGGTTTTTGCTTGTTGGGCTTACCGCTGCTATTACGAGTTGAACATAAATGCGATTTACGCTAGAATGATAACCGCAACTTCAGAGATCTGGTTAACTGTTTCAAGAAACAAAAAAGTTGCACAAAGCATATCAAATGGACATTACAAAGTATAGTTACACTCATAATACAATTATCTAATAATTATTATTCAAAACAAATATTGCACACAAAAGTTATTAAGGCTCAAAGATATAAGGTCTCAGCTAGCTCCCAGTAGTGCATTGCTGCTCTTGAGCCTACCTAGGTTTGCTTTTCAACAAAAGGATTACAATTGTATGAGCTATCTGAATCAATTACAATTAAATTTTGATTGTACTGTCCCTTTAAGGCATGTGGCATGGGAGTCTTTCGGCGAGATTACGAGTCTTGCGTTAGCCTTAAAAAGCAGTGTTGAGAGGCCCCACACTGCTTTTTAACGCCCGCTGGTATTAAGAGTCTGGCAGGAACAGGTGTACCGCTCACTTTTTTTCCGCGACTCGAGCTTACCGCAAATCCCCTTACTTAAATTGTGTATCCTATCTTTTCAATGGGATTTGCCTAATGCTGGTATTACGAGTCTTGGAAGAAGTGAGCGGTAGACCCTCTCCTGTCAAGACTCCTACCGCATTTATAAGTCAGTAGTTAAGAGTTTTATGGGCTAACGCCGTAACATAAAACTCTTAACTAAAGTGATAAAAAGTAAACTAACACCCATAAACTACCTATTAACCTCTAAACCGAGCCCCCCCACATCAGAAACAGTTAACTAAAGTTTTTAACCCCTAATCTGCCGACCAGACATCGCCAACACTTTAATAAATATATTAACCCCTAAACCGCCGCATTCCCGCCTTGCAAACACTAGTTAAATTTTATTAACCCCTAATCTGCCGTCCCTAACATCCCCGACACCTACCTACATTTATTAACCCCTAATCTGCCGCCCCCAACGTCGCTGCTACTATATTCAATTTATTAACCCCTAAACCTAAGTCTAACCCTAATTCTCACCCCCCTAACTTAAATATAATTTAAATAAAACAAAATAAAATTACTATCATTAACTAAATTATTCCTATTTAAAACTAACTACTTACCTATAAAATAAACCCTAAGCTAGCTACAATATAACTAATAGTTACATTTGTAGCTATTTTAGGATTTATTTTTATTTTACAGGCATTTTTGTATTTATTTTAAGTAGGTAGAATAGTTATTAAATAGTTATTAACTATTTAATAACTACCGAGTTAACATAAGTACAAATTTACCTGTAAAATAAACCCTAACCTAAGTTACAATTACACCTAACACTACACTATCATTAAATAAATTAACTAAATTACCTACAATTAATTACAATTAAATAAAATAAACTAAAGTACGAAAAAAACAAACACTAAATTACAGAAAAAAATAAAATAATTACAAGAATTTTAAACTAATTACACCTAATCTAAACCCCTAATAAAATAAAAAGCCCCCCAAAATAATAAAAATCCCTACCCTATACTAAATTACAAATAGCCCTTAAAAGGGCTTTTTGCGGGGAATTGCCCCAAAGTAATCAGCTCTTTTACCTGTAAAAAAAAAATACAATACCCCCCAACATTAAAACCCACCACCCACACTCCCAACCCTACTCTAAAACCCACCCAATCCCCCCTTAATAAAACCTAACACTACCCCCTTGAAGATCATCCTACCGTGAGATGTCTTCACCCAGCCGGGCACAAGTGGTCCTCCAGAGGGGAAGAAGTCTTCATCTGATCCGGGCAGAAGAGGACCTCCAGACGGGCAGAAGTCTTCATCCAAGTGGCATCTTCTATCTTCATCCATCCGGAGCGGAGCGGGTCCATCTTGAAGCCAGCCGACGCGGAGCATCCATCCAGACCGACGACTACACGACAAATTAATATTCCTTTAAATGACGTCATCCAAGATGGCGTTCCTTGAATTCCGATTGGCTGATAGGATTCTATCAGCCAATCGGAATTAAGGTAGGAAATATCCTATTGGCTGATGCAATCAGCCAATAGGATTGAAGTTCAATCCTATTGGCTGATCCAATCAGCCAATAGGATTGAGCTTGCATTCTATTGGCTGTTCCAATCAGCCAATAGAATGCAAGCTCAATCCTATTGGCTGATTGGATCAGCCAATAGGATTTTTCCTACCTTAATTCCAATTGGCTGATAGAATTCTATCAGCCAATCGGAATTCAAGGGATGCCATCTTGGATGACGTCATTTAAAGGAACCGTCATTCGTCGTGTAGTCGTTGGTCTGGATGGATGCTCCACGTCGGCTGGCTTCAAGATGGACCCGCTCCGCTCCGGATGGATGAAGATAGAAGATGCCGTCTGGATGAAGACTTCTGCCTGTCTGGAGGTCCTCTTCTGCCCGGATCGGATGAAGACTTCTGCCCCTCTGGAGGACCACTTGTGCCCGGCTGGGTGAAGACGTCTCACGGTAGGGTGATCTTCAAGGGGGTAGTGTTAGGTTTTATTAAGGGGGGATTGGGTGGGTTTTAGAGTAGGGTTGGGAGTGTGAGTGGTGGGTTTTAATGTTGGGGGGGTATTGTATTTTTTTTTTACAGGTAAATGAGCTGATTACTTTGGGGCAATGCCCCGCAAAAAAAGCCCTTTTAAGGGCTATTTGTAATTTAGTATAGGGTAGGGATATTTATTATTTTGAGGGGGCTTTTTTATTTTATTAGGGGGTTTAGATTAGGTAATTATTTTATTTTTTTCTGTAATTTAGTGTTTTTTTCCGTACTTTAATTTAATTGTAATTAATTGTAGGTAATTTAGTTAATTTATTTAATGATAGTGTAGTGTTAGGTGTAATTGTAACTTAGGTTAGGGTTTATTTTACAGGTAAATTTGTACTTATTTTAACTAGGAAGAACTATTTAATAACTATTTTACCTAGTTAAAATAAATACAAACTTGCCTGTAAAATAAAAATAAAACCTAAGATAGCTACAATGAAACTATTAGTTATATTGTAGCTAGCTTAGGGTTTATTTTATAGGTAAGTATTTAGTTTTAAGTAGGAATAATTTATTTAATTGTAGTAATTTTATTTAGATTATTTTAAATTATATTTAAGTTAGGTGGGGTTAGGGTTAAGGTTAGACTTATATTTAGGGGTTAATAACTTTATTATAGTGGCGGCAACATTGGCAGCGGCAGATTAGGGGTTAATAAGTGTAGTTAGGTGGCGGCGACATTGGGGGTGGCAGATTAGGGGTTAATAAATATAATGTAGGTGTTGGCGATGTTGGGGGCAACAGATTAAGGGTTCATAGGGATAATGTAGGTGGGCGGGGGAGTCCGGAGCGGCAGATTAGGGGTTAATAATATTATGCAGGTGTCGGTGATGTTGAGGGCGGCAGATTAGGGGTTAATAAGTGTAAGATTAGGGGTGTTTAGACTAGGGGTTCATGTTAGGGTGTTAGGTGTATACATAACTTTTGTTTCCCCATTGGAATCAATGGGGCTGCGTTAGAAGATGAACGCTGCTTTTTTGCAGATGTTAGTTTTTTTTTTAGCCGATTCTGCCCCATTGATTCCTATGGTGAAATCGTGCACGAGCACGTTTTGCCAGCTCACCGCTACCGTAAGCAACGCTGGTATTGAGGTGAGATGTGGAGCTAAATTTTGCTCTACGCTCACCTTTTTGCGGCTAACGCCGGGTTTAAAAAAACCTGTAATACCAGCGTTGTCTTAAGTGAGCAGTGAGAAAAAACTGCTCGTTAGCAACGCACCCCTGTTAACGCAAAACTTGTAATCTCTGTGTTTATTTGTGCAGGTTGCAGGTCCACATATTTATCCTCAAAATCATTATACAGAGCAGCCTGTATATTATTACTATTGCTTACTACTGAGTTACCTGGGGACAAAACATTTCTGCACCAGAGCCCTTTGCGGAATAGGTCCGCTACTAGATGGGTTTACAAGATGTCTGAATTAGTCATGAGTATCTAATACTTTTGAGAAAAGTAAATAATTTAATCATTCATAGATCATTTTGATGACCAATGTAGTGGAAAGTGTTTGCAGGGTGCACAAAATATAAGAATATACTAATGTGAGACTAGCCCAGTTGTTCAGCACCATGGACAGAGGCAGAATAGCTATACAGCAGCTATGATAAAAATAGCAATGCAGGGTTTTTCGAAAATTGTTCAAATTAAGTGACTGCATTTATGCAGCATTTCCTGACAGCTGGTCCCTATGACCTGCCCCCTGTCAATTCTATTACATAATCACCTGTGTTATAACCTATTAAACACAACTGCTAATCTCCAATGCATTTTAACTTTAACTGCCACTGATCTGATCCCTAAAACTCAAATAAACTGTAACTTCCTCCTCTAGAAGTAGTAATAATGACTTACCAGCACCCCCTG
The DNA here is from genome assembly GCF_027579735.1 of Bombina bombina. Classification (NCBI taxonomy): domain Eukaryota; kingdom Metazoa; phylum Chordata; class Amphibia; order Anura; family Bombinatoridae; genus Bombina; species Bombina bombina. The sequence goes on along the minus strand of NW_026511142.1, from coordinate 28,601 downwards.
TCATAATTAACACTAATCCCCACTTCCTCCATAGAAACACTCCATATTGCTAACACCCTCCCATATGAACCCCATTGTTAAAGGGCCATGATACCCAAATGTTGAAACACTTGAAAGTGATGCAGCATAGCTGTAAAAAGCTGACTAGAAAATATCATCTGGACATCTCTATGTAAAAAAAAAGAAATTTAAAGGGACATTCTACTCCAGAATTTTTATTGTTTAAAAAGATAGAAAATCCCCATTCCTCAGTTTTGCATAAACAACATGTTTTTTACACCTGGTGTTACCTTGTATCTAAGCCACTGCAGACTGCCTCCTTATTTAAGTTATTTTGATAGACTTGTATTTTAGCCATTCAGTGCTCATTCCAAGGTAACTCCACGGGACTGAGCACAATGTTATCTATATGGCACACATGAACTATCGCTATCTAGCTGTAAAATACTGTCAAAATGCACTGAGATAAGAGGTGGCCTTCAGGGGTTTAGAAATTAGCATATGAGCCTACCTAGGTTTAGCTTTCAACAAAGAGAAAGTTGTTTAAAATTGCATTCCCTATCCGTATCATAAAAGTTTAATTTTTACTAGATTGTCCCTTTAAAGTTAGTCCCTGGTGTCGTTGTTCAGAGTCCCCAGGACACCCACGGTTGCCAAACCACAACCCCCAACCACACCTAAAATTTAGCTTGTTGCAGCATTCTAGGCCTAGCAGCTGTGAAATACAAAAAACTATTTTATTATGTTATTTAATGTATGTGTGTGTTATATATATATATATATATATATATATAGATAGATAGATAGATAGATAGATAGATAGATAGATATATAGATAGATAGATACACACATAAATGTATATCATAGGTTGGCCAAATGTTTCTGGCTCCTAAATTTATGGGCTGGCTTCTAGATTTTTAACAAATTTGTCAAGCCCTGATCTAATGTTCCTGGTTGAGGACCAACCTGTTTTGGACTGGACACTATATGTGCTTAATAAGTTATGGTTGTGGATATGATTCACAGATATCATTACTAAGCCACTTTTTATGGAGAAAAGTATTTGCATAGTAAACTGAATATCTTATTTTAGGTACATGCTTATACCTGATACTTTTGTGTGGTAATTTACAATATTGGTGCTTGACTTACCAATCATTGATTATTAATGTGCATATATCGCCAGTAACTTCATTTGTATTTGTTTTAATTGGTACATTTTCACAAACATACACATTTTTAGACACAGCATGATACATTCGTATAAGAATAATATGTCTTCTAAAATTTAATGAAAACATATAACCAGGGTGATTTTTAGCACTAGGCAGTATCTACAAATTATTATTGTCATATTCCACCAGACCTAGAGAAAAAAAAGGACGCTAAGGGTAAGTGGAGACATTTGATAGATTTGTGAATGACAAGATATCCATCTGCAGAATGTGACCTTGTCACCACAGGGGTCATTGACAAATTCTTTAGCAGTACATTCATAACTGTTAGGAAAATGTATAATTTTTAGGGACACTTTGACTTTGGACAATATGTACATTTTAAAATGACTGAACACTTGTAATTCAGGTAATTTACCTGTGATTAATATGCTGAAAATAGCAGCAAATATTTCCCATGTTATACTAAGTAAAGGCATAAAAACCTTAAGGGGCAGGCAATGCTGTCAGGATAAATAATGTGCTATGTATGTGAGAAATATGATGAAATGCAGGTGTCAGTAAATTTAACAGTTAGCCCTCAATTCATTTCATAGATATTTATTTAGTTTTTGCTAGGGGAGACAGCATTCCAGTAGCACAGCTTCCTCTGTCTCCCACACTGACGGCTCACTTTGGCCAATGTGTTGTAAATAAAATCAGAAGAATGTGAATGATGATGTCATTAATTTTATTAAGTTTCTAGAAATATCTAGAATACTACAAAATATTGTTTAATTCTACTACACATTACTGTGCAGATGTGTCTACTAATTGCTTTCCAATTAGATGATGTTAGAATAGTAACATCATTGACATTTATATGACCAGCATGTACAAATATGATTTCCACGTTTCACAAATTTTTATTCCAAACCATAGAACCATTAATTAAAGGAAGAAATTGTAGAACAACCAACTAAGTCCCAGAATGAACAGTTTTTAGAATAATTATTAATGATAATGAACAATAAACCTGCTTAATGGATGGGGTAGGTCTGTCCATAAAGTTAAACATTTCTACTCAACTTGCATACTTGAAATAAGTTAGGTGAGGCTGATAAATGTAGAACCTGTTAAGTTGGCAAAAATTCCAATTATCAACAAAGATCTGAGCTGTCAAAAAAGGAAACATTTGAGCCAAGTTTAATCTAATTTAATTTTTACATTTTGCCTTCAAAGTACTTTTATTTCATTTTTATTCAATATTATTATATTTTAAATACAATAGGTTTATATTATTACTGCAATTTAATTTAATATATGCATATTTGATTGAATGTATCTTTAACAGTTACAGGGGGTGTTTGGATTTTATTCATTTTTATTCATAATTAACCCTCCCTTTCCTAATTGCCCTGTTAATGAGTGTCATCTCTCTGTATGTTAACTATCTTGAAGTCTGAGGCTTGAAAGAATTTCTTGGTATGTGAAAGATTCGCTATTCGGATATTCGTTTGTCAAACAAATTCAGAATATGGCTGCTGGTAGTGACATTCGGCTATTTTCAACACTGGATATAGTGTTAAAATGCAATACTCAAATGATCTGTGCAAATAACTAACAATTACCTAATGATTAAATTCTTAAAGCGACATTGTACACTTGATTCTTCTGGCCATAAATGTTTTGTAGATGATCCAATAATGTAGCCCATCTGGGAGTGTTTTTGTAAAAATGTTTAGTTTTGCTTATTTTTAAATAACATTGTGCTGATTTTCAGACTCTTGACCAAGCCCCATTACACTACTGGGAGTTAGCTGGTGATCGGTGGATACATACATATGCCTTCTGACATTGGCTCACCAGATGTGTTCAGCTAGCTCCCAGTAGAGCACTGCTGTTCTGGAGCCGACTTTAACTATTTGTTTAACACACTTGCAGGGGTTAAACACATAGTCATATAAAAGTAACAAAACAATCATAAAATGATCTCACTCATTAGTGCAATTCTATTTTTGACCTTTAATTTGATTTAATGCCAGACTATGGAAACATATTTGGCCACATTACGAGTGAAGTGCTATCAGTTACGCAAGAGCAATAAGTGGTTTATCGCGGGTGTTTCCGCTTGTTTGCCACTGGTATTACGAGTTGAAAGTAAACACAATTACTCTCACGCTTTACGCTAGAATAATTACCGCATCCCCAGAGCTCTGTTAACTGTTTTGTGAAACAAAAAAGTTGCACAAAACACATAAACAATACAATTCAAAGTATAGTTACACTTATAATAACACTGTCTAATAAAAATTATTACAAAAAAATATTGCAGACAAAGTTATAAGGGCTCAAAGATATGAGATCTCAAGTGTTTGGGAAAAAAAGGCATGTAAAGGGCTTTAACATAGAGATACCTACATATACATGTCTAAAGATATATATGTATGTATATATATATGTGTCTATATATGTGTGTACATATGTATTTATGCATTTATATGTGTATATATGTATTTACAGACATATATACACATAAACACATAAATATTTGCATAGAAAATTAGCACATCTAGGCAAATATCTCCGCTTGTCTTTCCCCAGCAAAACTCCATATACATTGTTACCAATGCACAAGAGGAGTCTGGATAAGATATGCAAATTAGATATGCAAAATCTCTGCTTCAAATACTGTTTTAATACAGCGTTCCCTTAATAGGGTGATTGCAGCAAATACAGAAATCATTGCTAGACAGCCTGTTTTGTTCTTATTAGAACTCTTCAGTAGCAGATAGATTTTTGATTTCTGCTTAGGTAAAGCTCATTTCAGGGTTAAATCAAAATACATTAAAATGATGGTAGAGATAAGGTTTGAGACTAAAATCATCCATGTTTCAAAAGTAAATCAATTAAAAAAAATTTGCATAGGAAATTAGCCCATCTAGGCAAGTATACCGGCGGCGAAATTCTAACTTCTGCTTTTTGCCCTCGTCGGGTTGGAGCGAGAGCAAAAACAGTTTACTTTCAACTCATAATACGAGCGCAACCTGACAAGCACAAAAAGCTTCTTATGTTCTATGTATTATTGTTTTATTCCTATATATTTCTGTATATATCTATATATAATCATGTAGATATATTGGTATAGATATATATTGTACCAAAATATCATCAGATATATGTAGAAATATGTATTTGTGAATAAATAGCACATATTATGCTATGTGAAAAACATTGGAAATATTAATATTTTCATGTTGTGCTACTGAACTTGAGAATATGCGATCAGGTTTATGTGTGAGTAGGGTGTTAGGCTTTGGGTTAGCGCGCACGCAAATTCGTTTTACTTTTAACTTGTAATACGTGTGCTACCCAATGCGTGCAAAAAGCTTACTTCTAGTGGAGTTAGCGCATGAGCGAGAACTTTACAGACGGCTGGCACTGAATGTCCATTTAAGCACTTGACTACAAAATGATTTGCATACACAAAAAAATAAATGGTTTCAAACATTTAAAACTGTCATTTTGATAACAAAACTTACATTGATTTACAGTTTATGGATGTACCCTTTGGAAATCTTATCGCCTTTGTTTTGGCCATTTTTGGAAATATATTGAGAAGCTCTTGTTCTGATCAATCAACTTATACATATAAGTGCTTCAGGCTCTGGGAAAAGTGGAAAAAACATACTTTTTGTAAGATGTAAGATGCTCAATGAAGCAATTTCAATGTCTCTTTAAAGGGACATAACACTCAAATATTTAAGCACTTAAAAGTGATGCAGTATAGCTGTAAAAAGCTGAGAAGATAATATCACCTAAACATCACTACGTAAAAAAAGAAGATATTTTACCTCAAAGTCTCGTCAGTAGCCACATTCCATTGTAAAGGAACTTTAAAGGGACCGTCTAGTCAAAATTAAACTTCAATGATTCAAATAGGGCATGCAATTTTAAACAACTTTCCAATTTACTTTTATCATCACATTTGCTTTGTACTCTTTGTATTCTTTGTTGAAAGCTAAACCTAGGTAGGCACATATGCTAATTTATAAGCCCTTGAAGGCCGCCTCGTATATGAATGAATTTGACAGTTTTCATAGCTAGAGGTTCATGTGTGCCATATAGATAACAATGTGCTCTCGCCCATGGAGTTACTTATGAGAGGGCACTGATTGGCTAAAATCCAAGTCTATCAAAAGAACTGAAATAAGGGGGCAGTCTGCAAAGGCTTAGATACAAGGTAATCACAGAGGTAAAAAGTGTATTGATAACTGTAACTGTGCTGGTTATGCAAAACCGAGGAATGGGTAATAAAGGAATTATGTATCTTTTTAAATAATAAAAAATTCTTTAGTAGACTGTCCTTTTAAGTATCTGAGTGTGCACAGTCATAGTTTGCTATGAAATCTTGCAAGATTGTAGTGAAATCCCATGAAATCACAGTTAAAGGGAAACTGAATCCACATTTTTTCTTTTGTGATTCAGATAGAGCATGCCATTTTAAGCAACTTTCTAATTTACTCCTATTAGCAATTTTTCTTGCTATATTTATTTAAAAAAGAAGGAATCTAAGCTTTTTTTTGGGTTCAAAACTCTGGATAGCACATTTTTATTGGTGGATGAATTTATCCACCAATCAGAAAGGAAAACCCAGGTTGTTCACCAAAAATGGGCCGGCATCTAAACTTACATTCTTGCATTTCAAATAAAGATACCAAGAGAATGAAGAAAATATGATAGTAGGAGTAAATTAGAAAGTTGCTTAAAATGTCATGCTGTATCTGAATAACAAAAGAAAAAAAAATTGGGTTTAGTGCCCCTTTAAGCAAAATGTGACATCAGCATTGATGAATCTGTTTTTTCAACATGCAACTGAAAGTATCTAAATAACAAGTTTACAAAGTACTTGGGAGCTGAAGAAATTTTGAGGTAAAATATCTTTCTTTTTACATAGAGATGTTCAGGTGATATTTTCTTGTCAGCTTTTTACAGTGATTTAGCATATAGGTATTTTGTCCCTGTAAAGAAGGGTAGCCTGACAAATTCAAGGATTTTTTTGACCTTCTGTCCTACTTCAGTAACACCCTCAGCTGAGGATTGTTATATGCAAATGTCTTCCCACACACTGGTTGCCCAACACTGCCCAAGAAGAAAAACTGTTACAAAAGATAATAGTATCAATTTACTAATGGCTGGACAGACAAGGATGGACATCTCCACCGATGCCCTACACAGCATTGGGGCTAGGGGCTAGCGGGTAGCTATACGCTGCCCACATTTATTATTGCACAGTCCCCTGCTCACGTTGTCAATCACCCTGGGTGGAGAAGTTCAAGTGGATTGAAAAACATTACTTTAGGGTTGGCGTAGTAGTGACCGCCTATCGGCTGCAGACTGGCTCATGCAACTTCTTTAAGGGACACTGAACCCAATTTTTTTCTTTCGTGATTCAGATAGAGCATGCAATTTTAAGCAACTTTCTAATTTACTCATATTATCAAATTTTCTCTTGGAATTTTTATTTGAAATGCAAGAATTTAAGTTTAGATGCCGGCCCATTTTAGGTGAGCAACCTGGGTTGTTCTTGCTGATTGGTGGATAAATTCACACACCAATAAAAAAGTGCTATCCAGAGTCTCAACAAAAAAATAACTTAGATGCCTTCTTTTTCAAATAAAGACAGCAAGAGAACAAAGAAAAATTGATAATAGGAGTAAATTAGAAAGTTGCTTAAACTTGAATGCTCTATCTGAATCATGAAAGAAAAAAATTTGGGTTCAGTGTCCCTTTCAGTCTAGCCCAATGTGTTAAGGTATTGGCTGTTTTCACACCTTTTTGTCATACTATTCTTTTTGTGCATGCTCAGTTTACATTGTAATAAACTTGAGTATTTTGAACTATGAAACTAAAATATGATCATCATAGAGTTCATTTGTTACTGCAACTAAAAGGTCATTGTGATCAAATATTTTCTGCTATGCATATAAATGAGTTTCATTTACAGAAGTGAAAAAATTAAATAAATACATAGTAGTGCATGGTCGCTAGTCTTAAAACTGCAGGCTCTAATGGATAAGAGCATGCAATTTTTTGATTATTACATCCCTTTAAGTTAAGCTGTTTACATTTACTTTTAATCTAATGCTCACATCTCAACATGTAACAACAATTAATTGATTACTGGATGGATATCTACTAGACCAGAGTTTTCCAAACTTTTCATGTTGGTGACACACTTTTTAGAAATACATCATTTTGTGACACAAAATAATTCAGTTGTACTAGCAAACAGGAGGTTAACTAACTTGCATTTTTAAGCTTCCACTTCATATCCATATATAAAGAGTAGGAGCCGCAATGCACTTCGGGGAGCTAGTTGACTTCAGCTCAGCGTTTAAGCTGCGGCCCTCAGAGCTCTGCGAGTCCGACTGACTACTGCCCATGCTGCAAACACACTGCTGTCCCACTCACTGACTACACGTGCAGTCACGAGCAGATTAAGGAGACTACATGTGCAGTCAGGAGCCAATGTGCCGCCAAAGCCGCCAATGGGAATAGTTTCCGTTCCCACTGAGCTGCACCAGTAAGTTAAGATGATCTGTGACCCACTAGGTATCAATCACGTGTCAACCATGTGATATGCGTAGCAGGCAGGTGGGATGTTAGAAACCCCAAAAAAATGAAAAAGAAAAATTAAATTTAAAAAAATGTAAATTAAAAAAAATTTGTGCTGAAGCAGGGACCCACCTACACACTGCCGGCGACACACTAATGTGTCACGACACACAGTTTGGAAAGCACTGTACTAGACATATGCATTTGTTTTTGGATAAATGATAAAATTAACAAATTTACCTTTTTTTCTGCAGGTGGAAAAGACCTCACATTCATCCGATTCAGTAGTGATGCAGCAATGTCCTTGTCAACTGATTAATTCCTGTGTCAACCAATGGGTGCATAAATTTCACAATCCTGACCCAATAAGGGCATGGCTCAAAAACATAATAAAGGTCCCTGACTGTCAATTTTCTTTCACTGAATACTCACTCAGCTTTCTGCTCGCTTGCCTTGCCAGTCACATGATATAAACACAGGTAGAAATTATTTAAACAACAAAAACACATTTTTGCTGCTGCTGGCTTGTAGTAGTAGCACTAGCTACTACACTTTAAGTTTAAGCTGTTATTCATAGGAAAAGCTGGTGAACATTCATTGCAATGAATCTTGAGAAAAACATTTTTTTTTACTCATAAAACATTTTTTGTCTGTACACATGTCTAATATCTATAGATTTTATACAATACAACAAAGAATATTTAGTTCACGCATTTTATAATTCCACTAGTAAAACCTAAATAGACATAAAGGGCTGGATTCCTAGTGCCTCGCAATCCTTAGCGTGGGCGCAATATTTCAAACGGATTAACATGTGCGCATATTACAAGTTGACAGTAAATGCATTCACTTGAGCACAATCAAATTTAATGTCTGTCGGGTAAGCACAATTGTAGACCTTGTGTAAAGGCTAAGACAGTTATATAAACACTAGTGATGTCGCGAATAGTTCACTGGCGAATAGTTCCCGGTGAACATAGCATGTTCGCGTTCGCCTCGGCGGCGGGCGAACATATGCAATGTTCGATCCGCCCCCTATTCGTCATCATTGAGTAAACTTTGACCCTGTACCTCACAGTCAGAATACACATTACAGCCAATCAGCAGCAGACCCTCCCTCCCAGACCCTCCTACCTCCTGGACAGCAGCCATTTTAGATTCATTTGGAAGCTGCATTCTTAGTGAGAGGAGGGACAGTATAGCTGCTGCTGATTTAATAGGGAAATCGATAGCTATGCTAGTGTATTCAGTGTCCACTACAGTCCTGAAGGACTCATCTGATCTCTGCTGTAAGGACAGCACCCCAAAAAGCCCTTTTTAGGGCTAGAACATCAGTCTGCTTTTTTTTTTCTTTTCCTGTGTAATCTAATTGCAGTTGCCTGCCTGCCAGCGTGTGTGTCAGGCTCACAGCGTATACTGTGCCCACTTGCCCAGTGCCACCACTCATATCTGGTGTAACAGTAGTGTACATTTAAAGAAAAAAAAATTTTTGACTGTGAAATAATAGCAGACAGCTGCCAGTACCCAAGATTGCCGCCAATAAGGCAGATGAGGAGGGTTAGAGAGCTGTTTTGGGGGGGATCAGGGAGGTTGGGGGCTAAGGGGGGATGCTACACCCCAGCATATGTAAATATGCTTAAAAAAATATATTTTTAAAAACCTTTTATTTTAGTACTGGCAGACTTTCTGCCAGTACTTAAGATGGCGGGGACAATTGTGGGGTGGGGGAGGGAAGGGAGCTGTTTGGGAGGGATCAGGGGGTCTGATGTGTCAGGTGGGAGGCTGATCTCTACACTAAAGCTAAAATTAACCCTGCAAGCTCCCTACAAACTACCTAATTAACCCCTTCATTGTTAGCCATAATACACGTGTGATGCGCAGCAGCATTTAGCGGCCTTCTAATTACCAGAAAGCAAAGCCAAAGTCATATATGTCTTCTATTTCTGAACAAAGGGGATCCCAGAGAAGCATTTACAACCATTTGTGCCATAATTGCACAAGCTGTTTGTAAATAATTTCCGTGAGAAACCTAAAATTGCGAAAAAATTAATTTTTTTTTAAATTTGATCGCATTTGGCGGTGAAATGGTGTCATGAAATATACCAAAATGGGCCTAGATCAATACTTTGGGTTGTCTACTACACTACACTTAAGCTAAAATTAACTCTACAAGCTGCCTACATGCTCCCTAATTAACCCCTTCACTGCTGGGCAAAAAACATGTGTGGTGCGCAGTGGCATTTAGCAGCCTTCTAATTTCCAAAAAGCAACTCCAAAGCCATATAAGTCTGCTATTTCTGAACAAAGGGGATCCCAGAGAAGCATTTACAACAATTTATGCCATAATTGCATAAGTTGTTTGTAAATAATTTCTGTGAGAAACCTAAAGTTTGTGAAAAAGTGAACATTTTTTTTTATTTAATCGAATTTGGCGGTGAAATGGTGGCATTAAATATACCAAAATGGGCCTAGATCAATACTTTGGGTTGTCTACTACACTACACTTAAGCTAAAATTAACCCTACAAGCTCGCTACATGCTCCCTAATTAACCCCTTCATTGCTGGGCATAAAACACATGTGGTGGGCAGTGGCATTTAGCAGCCTTCTAATTACCAAAAAGCAACGCCAAAGCCATATAAGTCTGCTATAATGGCATGTCTGGCACACAGTGTTGGGGCAAGGGTCCATCTGACCACTGATACCTGGTCTGCAAAGCATGGTCAGGGCAGGTATATCACCTACACTGCGCACTGTGAAGCAGGCGTAACCCTTACACGTAACCCTTACACTACCTGATCGATACAACATCATACCTTATGTTTTAAAGCACGTTATTCCAAACAATTTAGGAATATTAGGTGATTTATGCCCTTTATGGATTAAAACCAGACTCGGCATCAACTATGTAATTTTCCATGGGAGTTTTGCCATGGATCCCCCTCCGGCATGCCACAGTCCAGGTGTTAGTGCCCTTGAAACAACTTTTCCATCACTATTGTGGCCAGAAAGAGTCCCTGTGGGTTTTAAAATTTGCCTGCCTATTGAAGTCTATGGCGGTTCGCCCGGTTCGCCAGTTCGCAAACTTTTGCGGAAGTTCGCGTCCGCCGTTCGCGAACCCAAATTTTTAGGTTCGCGACATCACTAATAAACACTGATAAAAAATATTCATAAAAATATTAATAAAATATTTTTAGAAGGCTTTAAAAGGTATATGGCCCTGTATTTGACTGAAAAGGGATATATATATATATATATATATATATATACATATATATATATAATATATATATATATATATATATATATATATATATATATATGTGTGTCTAAATATGTGTATGGCAGTGATGTGCAGTGAGGTCAGAGGCTGGTGAGGCACTAGATATGATATGCCGGAGAAACACATGTACAGAGGGCCGCAAGTACCCCCAACAGGGCAGGTTTAAATGATAGCTGAACCAGTGCACAGGTGACATAATCAGGTGATGGGTGAGAGCAAGTTAGTAACCACTAAGTTACTGATCAGCTGATTACTTCACCTGTGCACTGATTCAGCTATAATGAAAACCTGGCCTGTTGGGGGTACTTGAGGACCATTGTTGAGAAACACTGTACTAAAGCACCAGCTCATCGGAAATGTATTGATTACCTGGAGAATAAAGCACACATACTCTGCTCACTGACACCCACACACACTCTGCTCACATACACGCTCACACAATTCTGTGGCACAGTGCCAGTTACTAAGCAATTAGAATGATCCACAATCTCTTCTCTACTCACTACTGTATTGTAAAAATAGAAATAATTTACCATACAAATTTTACACAAAGGACAAGTTATCAATACTGCCAACACAGCTGCTGCAATATGGTGTTCAAGAAACGCATGTGCACATCCCACTTAGGTATGCTCTTCAACAAAGGACACTAAAGGATACCAAAAGAATGAAGTACATAATAATACAAGTAAAATAAAAAGTTTATTTATTTATTTTTTTTGTGCAATTTCTATCTGAATGATGGAAATGTAATTATGACTTTCATGTTCCTTTCAAAAACTAATTTGATTTGCTGACATGGGGCCAGTAACAGTTGATGCTAATTCTCAAAATATAAATAACTAGAAAAGTCTATTAAAATAGCATGCTCTACCTCAATCATGAAAGTTTAATTTTAAATGTCTCCCTTTGACTATGTGTTTAGCCAGTTACTTTACAGTGGCATTATTTCTAAAAACATCTAACTGCAATAATTACATATATTTTTAAATGACTCATTATCTCCTTTTTATTAATATAAACTTGTATAAAAGCAGCACATATTAAAAACACAATGCAACAGCTTTCATTTAATTTGTGAATTACAAGTTAACAGCAGTCTTTAAATAAATGGAGACACAGAGAAAAATAAAAATAGATACTGCATCCTATGTCTGAACAGACATAACATATATGGAGTTTGTACCTAATTAAATCAAATAACCATGAAAAAGGGAGTCTTAGCAATATTCAATGTCAAAAACTTTAATTTAAATAATGTGGACACTGCACACTTAACTTCAAACTCTGGGTTTTAAATTATGGATTTAAATTTGAATTGACCCTTTGACTTCCTGTCAGTATTGGGTTATGCTCACTTACTGTCCCCCTGTTAATGAGCTGCATCTGAACACAATTTGTGAATCACAAGAGATGTAGAATACTACTTTACTCTTCTGCTTGGTGTCATCTGTTCTTAGGTTACCTCAACTTCCAGTTGTGTCACATGACCCTGCTCACTGCATCCTCCTGATTAATCTATATATCCTTCACTTGCTAGGAGGCATCAAGAGGGGTGCCTCCTATTGGTCTCAATTTTTGCTGCTAATATATTGACAGAACACAGGTGGCGCTGCAGCACAGCTTTTCCTTTGACCGTTGTACTGTAATGGAGAGAAGCGTTCCTTACCTGCCTCTCCATAGCATTACATGGGGGGAAATATTTTTTTTGACTTTTTCTTTTGTTTTAATTTAAATTTAATTAAGCTTTGGCCACATATGGCAGGGTAGGCACTGCCTCCCCTGCCTCCTATGAGTGCACGTCCCTGGTGTATGGGTATATATATATATATATATATATATACATACACACACACACATGTATTTATATGCAGTATGTATATATTGAAAATATACAGGTATATACAAATAAACAAATATATACACATGTATATATATATATATATATATATATATATCTACACACACATACATACACCTTGAAACATACCTTGAAACATGAAAAATAATTTTTATTTAAAGGGACAGTCAACACCTGAATTTTTGTTATTTAAAAAGAAAGATAATCCCTTTATTACCCATTCACAGTTTTTCATAATCAACACTGTTATAGAAATACACTTTTTACCTCTGTTATTACCTTGTATCTAAGCCTCTGCAAACTGCCCCCTTATATCAGTTCTTTTGACAGACATGCATTTTAGCCAATCAGTGCTGGCTCCAGGGTAGCTTCACGTGCATGAGCTCAATGTTATCTATATGAAACACATGAACAAATGCTCTCTAGTGGTCAAAATGCATTCAGATTAGAGGCAGTCTTCAATAACTAAGAAATTAGCATATTAACCTCCTAGAATTAGCTTTAAACTAAGAATATGAAGAGAACAAAGCAAAATTGGTGATAAAAGTAAATTGGAAAGTTGTTTTAAATTACATTCCCTATTTAAATCATGAAAGTATTTTTTGGACTTGACTGTCCCTTTAATAATAATATTTTATCATTTGTTTTGCTGTACATTTACTGTAAATATTTTACAATACAATGTTCTTCACATGGGGAAAATGTTCTTTGTACTTTTAAATAGATATTCCTATAAATATCTGATGATGTTAAAGGTACAATCTAGTCAAAATTAAACTTTCATGATTCAGATAGGGCATGCAATTTTAAACAACTTCCTAATTTACTTTTATCATCAAATTTGCTTTGTTCTCTTGGTATTCTATGTTGAAAGCTAAACCTAGGTAGGTTCATATGCTAATTTCTAACCCCCTGAAGGCCGTCTCTTATCTCAGTACATTTTGACACTTTTTCAAGTGTGCCATATAGATTACACTGTGCTCATTCTGGTGGAAGTTTTTCTAACTATTGTTATGTCTCAGTGAGTGCCTCTCTCTATTTTCTTGGAGTTACTTTGGAGTCAGCACTGATTGGCTAAAATGCAAGTCTGTCAAAAGAACTGAAATAAGGGGGCAGTCTGCAAAGACTTAGATACAAGGTTATCACAGAGGTAAAAAGTGTATTAATATAACCTTGCTGGTTATGCAAAACTCGGGAAGGGGTAATAAAGAGATTATCTATCTTATTAAACAATATCATTTCTGGAGTAGACTGTCCCTTTAATGTAAAATATATATCTATACCTATTTATCTATATGAATATATATACAGGTGTGTCACTTGTAATCCAGCCCAAAATATTTCTTGTTTTTTGACAGCGTAAATTTCTAATAATCAGCAAATTACTTTTTAAATTAGCAAAATTTATAGGCAGTTGTGAAATGGATCTATGCTACTGCTCATATAATTTGGATTAGTAAAATTAATTCAAAAGGATATTTTTTTTACCACTCACTACTTAACCCATTTGTTCTCAAAAATGACTTTTAATAAAATAAGAGCAAAATACAGTATTGGAGCAAGTGCAACAATGCATAAACTCAGTGGTGTTCATACTTTAGTGAGTTAGAGTCTTCTGTAAAGTTTGATTTACTTATGTACGTTAATCTTAAAAAAATCTGAGTGTACATGTGAAATTCATTTTAGTTTAACACAGGGACTAATATTCTTGAGCAGTGATCAAGTACAGGGTGTGGTTGGAATCTCTTAGCCCCTGTTTATTTTTCGATGGCCTTTTCAGGATGTCTTTTTAGTACTTTTTAACAAACTGTCTTGTTTACCTCTCCTATTTTGGAATATATCAAGACACCAAAGAGTTTTTTTATAGACTAATATTTGTGGGCTTGATCATCTTGGTTCCAACTCCACCGTAGTGGTGCAGAATAGGATTGTGCAAAACATATCTTTACGTAGTTACATAGTAGATGAGGTTGAAAAAAGACAGAAGTCCATCGAGTTCAACCTATACAAATCTTAATATATTTACAAAAAAAGCTCCAGACTATCTTAAATTAATTCCATTAAAAAAGGTGACCCATTTAACACAAGAAATCATATTGCTGAATTCTGTTTCTAGCCAGCAATGTATCTAAACCATTTTTATGTATCTAAGGTATTGGCATTTACTACCTCCTCAAGTAATGAGTTCCACAATTTTATTGCTCTTACAGTGAAAAAACGTTTACATTGCAGGAGATTAAATATCCTTTCCTCCAGTCTTAAATTGTGACCTCTTGTCAAAAACAATTTTCTTGGAATAAATAGAGCGTTTGCAATCTCTGTATATGGCCTTGAATATATTTATATTAATGTATCATGTCACCTCTTAAACACATTTTTTCTAGAAAAAACAGACCCAGTTTGGCTAACCTCTACTCATAGCTTAAATTCTCCATTCCCCTTATAAGCTTTGTGGCCCTTCTCTGAACTTTTTCTTAGTCTGCAATGTCTTTTTTTTTTTTAGATCGGTCGCCAGACCTGCACTCCATACTCAAGGTGAAGTCTCACCAGGGATTTAAATAGTGACAGCATTATGCATTCCCCTCTTGCATCAATGCCTCTTTTAATACATGCTAGTATCTTATTAGCCTTAGAAGCCGTTGCCCTGCATTGTGCGCCAATCTTTAGCTTGTTATCTACAGGGAGTGCAGAATTATTAGGCAAGTTGTATTTTTGAGGATTAATTTTATTATTGAACAACAACCATGTTCTCAATGAACCCAAAAAACTCATTAATATCAAAGCTGAATAGTTTTGGAAGTAGTTTTTAGTTTGTTTTTAGTTATAGCTATTTTAGGGGGATATCTGTGTGTGCAGGTGACTATTACTGTGCATAATTATTAGGCAACTTAACAAAAAACAAATATATACCCATTTCAATTATTTATTTTTACCAGTGAAACCAATATAACATCTCAACATTCACAAATATACATTTCTGACATTCAAAAACAAAACAAAAACAAATCAGTGACCAATATAGCCACCCTTCTTTGCAAGGACACTCAAAAGCCTACCATCCATGGATTCTGTCAGTGTTTTGATCTGTTCACCATCAACATTGCGTGCAGCAGCAACCACAGCCTCCCAGACACTGTTCAGAGAGGTGTACTGTTTTCCATCCTTGTAAATCTCACATTTGATGATGGACCACAGGTTCTCAATGGGGTTCAGATCAGGTGAACAAGGAGGCCATGTCATTAGATTTTCTTCTTTTATACCCTTTCTTGCCAGCCACGCTGTGGAGTACTTGGACGCGTGTGATGGAGCATTGTCCTGCATGAAAATCATGTTTTTCTTGAAGGATGCAGACTTCTTCCTGTGCCACTGCTTGAAGAAGGTGTCTTCCAGAAACTGGCAGTAGGACTGGGAGTTGAGCTTGACTCCATCCTCAACCCGAAAAGGCCCCACAAGCTCATCTTTGATGATACCAGCCCAAACCAGTACTCCACCTCCACCTTGCTGGCGTCTGAGTCGGACTGGAGCTCTCTGCCCTTTACCAATCCAGCCACGGGCCCATCCATCTGGCCCATCAAGACTCACTCTCATTTCATCAGTCCATAAAACCTTAGAAAAATCAGTCTTGAGATATTTCTTGGCCCAGTCTTGACGTTTCAGCTTGTGTGTCTTGTTCAGTGGTGGTCGTCTTTCAGCCTTTCTTACCTTGGCCATGTCTCTGAGTATTGCACACCTTGTGCTTTTGGGCACTCCAGTGATGTTGCAGCTCTGAAATATGGCCAAACTGGTGGCAAGTGGCATCTTGGCAGCTGCACGCTTGACTTTTCTCAGTTCATGGGCAGTTATTTTGCGCCTTGGTTTTTCCACACGCTTCTTGCGACCCTATTGACTATTTTGAATGAAACGCTTGATTGTTCAATGATCACGCTTCAGAAGCTTTGCAATTTTAAGAGTGCTGCATCCCTCTGCAAGATATCTCACTATTTTTCACTTTTCTGAGCCTGTCAAGTCCTTCTTTTGACCCATTTTGCCAAAGGAAAGGAAGTTGCCTAATAATTATGCACACCTGATATAGGGTGTTGATGTCATTAGACCACACCCCTTCTCATTACAGAGATGCACATCACCTAATATGCTTAATTGGTAGTAGGCTTTCGAGCCTATACAGCTTGGAGTAAGACAACATGCATAAAGAGGATGATTTGGTCAAAATACTCATTTGCCTAATAATTCTGCACTCCCTGTATTACTACTCTGCTTAGGGAAGTCTAGTTCCATTTAAATAATAGATTGCCTGCTTATTTTTATTTCCAAAATGTAGAACCTTGTATTTTCCAGTATTACAAGTAATTTTCCATTTACCTGCCCATTGTTTTAATTTTTGTAGAATTACCCCTTGTAAAGCAAGTTCACCTTGCCCTGTCCTAATGGCCTTACGCAACTTTGTATCATCTGCAAAAATAAAGATGTTGTTATTTATTCCTTGCTCCAAGTCATTAATAGTACTGACCCCTGGGGGACTCCACTGATTACCTTTGTCCAATCTGAGTATGATCCGTTTACTATTATTGCTCCCTATCTTTTATCTAGTTTTTTCCATGAGCTAACTTTTTTAGATATTCCCAGTCCCTTAATTTTGTACATTAATCTTTCATGTAGCACTGTATCAAACACCTTTGCAAAATCCAAAAATATCACATCAACTGATTCCCCTTTATCTATATTTTTACTTACTTCCTCATAGAATCTAATTAGATTAGTTTGACATAATCCATTTCTCATAAAACCATGCTGATTTGAACTCATAAGGGGATATTTATCAAAGCCTCAACTTTGTTGCATTCGCCGGCACCAATACGCTCGCCTAACATCGCGGCCGTGTTTCTCAATACGTTCTCCTTATTTATAAAAAAGGTAGGCTAAAAGACGTGCACAAAGTACAGGACGGTGAGCATCGGACTGTTGTTAACTAGCAGTCATCGATCTCGCGTCTATTTGGCTTTTTTACCAACTTTATTTATACCCTGTCACTAAACGCCGCCACTGTACTAAAATGTTAACCCCCTATCCCGCCGCTCCCCGACCCTCCGTCACCTAAATAAAGTTATTAACCCCTATCCTGCCGCTCCCCGCCCCCACCACAACCTAAATAAAGTTATTAACCCGTATCCCGCCGCTCCCTGACCCCGCCGCAACATAAATAAATGTATTAACCCCTATCCCGCTGCTCCCTGACCCGCCGCAACATAAATACATTTATTAACCCCTATCCCGCCACTCCCTGACCCCGCAGCAAACTTAATTAATGTATTAACGCCTAAACCTCTCTCCTCCCACATCACTACCACTAACTAACTGCCAGATATCCCATTAATTTCTATGGTTGAAAACAAGGTAAGTTTACACCTAACACCCTAACATAAATCCTGAGTCTAAACACCCCATATCTGCCGCCCCGACATCGCCGCAACCTAAATAACGTTATTAAACCCTATTCGGCTGCTCCTCGACACCCCCACCACTAAATAAACGTATTAACCCCTAAACCTCTGGCCTCCCACATCACTACCACTAACTAAACATATTAACCCCTAAACTGTCAGCCCCCCACATCGCCAAAAAATAAATTAAGCTATTAACCCCTAAACCTAACAACCCGCTAACTTTAAATGAAAATTACAACATCCCTATCTTCAAATAAAATTAAACTTACCTGTAGAATTAAAATAAACTATATTAAACTATTAATTAACCTACCCTAACTATTATCATACAATTAAATTAAACTACCAATTAAATAAAATAAACTACATATAAAAAAACCTAATCCTAATTATAAAAAAATATACAATTAAACATTATTAAAAGTACAAAATTTTACAGAAAACAAACACTAGGTTACAAAAACAAACACTAAATTCCGAAAAATAAAAAAAAACACATTATCAAAAATAAAAATGAATTAGACCTAATCTAATAGCCCTATCAAAATAAAAAAGCCCCCCAAAAACATAGCCTACAATAAACTACCAATGGCCCTTAAAAGGGCCTTTTGTGGGGCATTGCCCCAAATAAATCCTATTGGCTGTTCCAGTCAGTCAATAGGATTAATCTCTCATCCTATTAGCTTTTTATTTTGATAGGGCTATTAGATTGTGTAATTTTTTTTATTTTTGATAATGTGGTTTCTTATTTTTCGTAACTTAGTGGGTTTTTTTGTAACATACGGCGAGATAACAGTTCTCCCTCACCGCTCACCTAAAGTAACACTGGTATTACAGGTTTTTTTAAACCTGGCGTTAGCCGCAAAAAGGTGAGCGTAGAGCAGAATTTAGCTCCACATCTCACCTCAATACCAGCATTGCTTACGGTAGCGGTAAGCTGGCTAAAACGTGCTTGTGCACGATTTCCCCATAGGAAACAATGGGGCTGAGCTGGCTAAAAAAAAACCTAACACCTGCAAAAAAGCAGCGTTCAGCTCCTAACGCAGCCCCATTATTTCCTATGGGGAAAGGAATTTTATGTCTGCAATTAACACCCTAATATGAAGTAATATTAACTATTTGGATATAGATATTGGAATACAGAATAATGAAATCATTACAAAAAACTCACTTCAAGGAAGTTGATTCCAATGGTTATATCCATAATAATAGTTGCCACTACAAAAAATGGTTAGAAAATATTCCCGAAAATCAATTCTTGCGAATTAGGAAAAATTGTACCAAACTAGAAGATTTTGAAAAGCAGGCCACTCATTTGGAAAATAAATTTAAAAAGAGAGGATATAATAAGGAACTCATAAGTACTGCTAGAGTGGAAGATAAAGAAAAAACACAGTACAATCTACTACAAGGAAAAATTATAAAAGAGCGTAATGATGAACTTTTAGATATACCTTTTATTACAGATTATAATATTAATCACAATAAATTAAGAGATGTTTTAAATAAGCACTGGCACTTACTTCAAAGAGACCCCTATATTGGTGAATCCCTTACAGATAAACCGAAAATAGTGTTTAAAAAAGCGAGAAATCTCAAAAATTTATTGGCACCTAGCACTTTTAAACCCAGGAGAATGGGTCCCAGGGATGTGGACCTAAAAGGACATAAAATAGAGGGATATTTCCCTTGTATATCTTGTAAAGCATGCCAATACAGTAGTAAAAAAAACAGTATGAAATCAACTGTGACTCAAAAAGAATATAAAATTAGAGATCTAATAAAATGTTCCGATAAAAATGTTGTGTACTTAATAGAATGTCCATGCCATAAGCAATACTTGGGAGAGACCTCACGTATGTTGAGGGATAGGATTAGAGAGCACATCCTAAATATAGAGAAGGGATATGAAAATCATTTGCTCTCTAAACATTTTAAAGAAGAACATAATCAAAACCCAAAAGGCTTAAAATACTGGGGCCTGAGAAAGGTTAAACAAGACTGGCGAGGGGGAGATATTAATAAGAAACTTCTGAGGACAGAAGCCGAATTAATTTTTAATTTCAAGACCTTAACCCCCTTAGGCCTTAATGCCGAGTTAGATCTTAACCCTTTTATATGAATCCATTTTTAGATAAAATAATTTTTCTATATGGTATCATTTTAATAGTTTTAGAAATAATTTTTAATTTTATGATATCCCTATTAGATAAACACATAACTCCCTATTTATTAAAAGCAATACTAGGAAAGTTATACTTGTCATCAAATGCCTGAAATTTATCTAAAATATTTTAGTCTTTTATAATTTTAGGTTTTTATAAAACTAATTCAATATGTATTAATATATATGCATTCTATTTATAAGTATGTTTTTAATGAATTCATAAAATAAATTCACCTATGAATTAAATGTATGAACTTGCAAGTATAAAATAGCCATGAACTATTTAATATTTTTACTTTTATTCTTTTTGTCTATTTTTATTAATATCCTTTTTATCCTTATTTTGATCTAATTTTTTTTAAATATTCATTTGATTGAAATAATCACTAAATAGCAAATGCTAAAAACGAAAATATATGGTGATTATGTATAATAACATTTTTAATGATATTTGATGTTGATCTATTAAACTGATTGTAATAACTTTATAACAAAATATCCCTGGCTCACAATTAAAAGGATAAGCAGATAAAATCGATTGATGAAATAATTATATAAATTGTCCCTTTAAGAAAGACATATCCGTATAAAAGGTTGCTGCACAGGAATAAGCTCATCTTGAAAAAAGCTTACGAGCTGAAACGCGTAGATGACCGATGACTGAATCTGTTTAGCTGGCCAGCTTCTACAACGGAATCGTATTCCTGTAAACAGCTTCCTTGAGGTGTAAGTGTCACTGTGAGTGACTGAACAGAAAGGAGGACCCCTTGAGACCCCATCAATGTGGATATTACAACTTTGAAAGAAATTTGCAACTCAAAAAAATCCTATTGCAAGTTTGAAAAATTCCCACCGGCAACCCTACTTGGCTATTGGCGCATTGGAGCGATCACGTGAGGAGCAAACGTCACAGCCTAAACAAACCGCTGACTTGGAGACGCCAATATCGCTGCGAAGGAAAAATAGCACAGTCGGGAAAGGTAAAAGTAAAACCTTTCGGATTCTGGTGAGTGAGAATTAACTTTTTTTTTCTATTTTTGGGGCAAGTAGTTCTACAAATAAACCTCCGCAAAAAGAGGATATTAGTAATCGCAATTGACAAACACTATATTGACCAACGATCACAAGTAACCAAACGTGCATCAATATAAATATAGTCAAAAAAGACTCTTTTGGGGACATAAAATACTCAAAAATTGGATAACAAAAAGAGGACAAGACACATAACATTGACACTTTCAATAATTGTTACAACAAAAAAGGATTCAATAAGCCTGAGAGGAACATTGTTACAAATATATGTCAGGTTTAACGCTACTATAGATATCCTTATCCTTGAGCATTTGGGAATTTTGGTTTGTTTAGTATTTGTGCTGCTAATTGTGCAATATAAAATTGTTATACTATTAACTATAAGGTGCACCTTATAAAATTATAACTTTAAAGTGTTTTATATTTATTTTGTGAAAATAAAGTACAACATTTGTTTTTATATATTTTATAGTTCATATGTTTTACTAGATAATAGGCAGAGCTATTTGTATTTATATATTTATAGTTCATATGTTTTACTAGACAATAGGTAGAGCTATTTGTAGCGCACTCTGTTTTTTTGTATTCTCCTTTGTACACTAACATGAATCCCGAGTCTAAACACCCCTAATTTTATACTTATTAACCCCTAATCTGCCGCCCCCGCTATCGCTGACACCTACATTATATTATTAACCCCTAATATGCCTCTCCGGACACCGCCACCACCTACATTATACTTATGAACCCCTAAACTACTGCCCCCAACATCGCAGACACCTACATTATAGTTATTAACCCCTAATCTGCCCCCCCCCAATGTCGCCGCAACTATATTAAATTTATTAACCCCTAATCTGCCGCAGCAAACGTCGCCTTCACTATAATAAAGCTATTAACCCCTAAACCTAAGTCTAACCCTAACCCAACAACCCTCTATCTTAAATATAATTTAAATACATCTAAATAAATTTACTAAAATTAAATAAATTATTCCTATTTAAAACTAAATACTTACCTATAAAATAAACCCTAAGATAGCTACAATATAACTAATAGTTACATTGTAGCTAGCTTAGGATTTATATTTATTTTACAGGCAACTTTGTATTTATTTTAACTAGGTACAATAGTTATTAAATAGTTATTAACTATTTAATAACTACCTAGCTAAAATAAGTACAAAAGTACCAGTAAAATAAACCCTAACCTTACAGTTACAATTACAACTAACACTACACTATAATTAAACTAATTACCTAAACTACTACAATTAATTACAATTAAATAAAATAAACTAAATTATGAAAAAAACAAACACTAAATTACAGAAAATAAATAAAGAATTACAAGAATTTTAAACTAATTACACCTAATCTAATCCCCTAATAAAATAAAAAAGCCCCCCAAAATAATAAAATTCCCTACCCTATACTAAATTACAAATAGCCCTTAAAAGGTCCTTTGGCGGGGCATTGCCCCAAAGTAATCAGCTCTTTCACCTGTAAAAAAAAATACAATACCCCCCCCAACATTAAAACCCACCACCCACACACCCAACCCTACTCTAAAACCCACCCAATCCCCCCTTAAAAAAACCTAACACTACCCCCTTGAAGATCACCCCTACCTTGAGCCGTCTTCACTCAGCCGGGCACAAGTGGTCCTCCAGAGGGTCCGAAGTCTTCATCCTATCCGGCCAGAAGAGGACATCCAGACGGCAGAAGGCTTCATCCAGACGGCATCTTCTATCTTCATCCTTCCGGAGCGGAGCGGGTCCATCTTCAAGACATCCGACGCGGAGCATCCTCTTCATCCGACTGCCGACGACTGAATGACTGGTCCTTTAAGTGACGTCATCCAAGATGGCGTCCCTTGAATTCCGATTGGCTGATAGAATCCTATCAGCCAATCGGAATTAAGGTAGGAAAAATCCTATTGGCTGATGCAATCAGCCAATAGGATTGAGCTCGCATTCTATTGGCTGATTGGAACAACCAATAGAATGCAAGCTCAATCCTATTGGCTGATTGCATCAGATAATAGGATTTTTCCTACCTTAATTCCGATTGGCTGATAGGATTCTATCAGCCAATCGGAATTCAAGGGACGCCATCTTGGATGACGTCACTTAAAGGACCAGTCATTCAGTCATCGGCCCGTCAGATAAAGAGGATGCTCCGTGTCGGATGTCTTGAAGATGGACCCGCTCCGCTTCGGAAGGATGAAGATAGAAGATGCCGCCTGGATGAAGCCTTCTACTGGTCTGGATGTCCTCTTCTGGCCGGATAGGATGAAGACTTCGGACCCTCTGGAGGACCACTTGTGCCCGGCTGGGTGAAGATGGCTCAAGGTAGGGTGATCTTCAAGGGGGGTAGTGTTAGGTTTTTTTAAGGGGGGTTTGGGTGGGTTTTAGAGTAGGGTTGGGTGTGTGGGTGGTGGGTTTTATTGTTGGGGGAGTATTGTATTTTTTTTTTACAGGTGAAAGAGCTGATTACTTTGGGGCAATGCCCCACAAAAGGCCCTTTTAAGGGATATTTGTAATTTAGTATAGGGTAGGGAATGTTATTATTTTGGGGGGCTTTTTTATTTTATTGGGGGGGATTAGATTAGGTGTAATTAGTTTAAAATTCTTGTAATTCTTTTTTATTTTCTGTAATTTAGTGGGGTTTTTTTCCGTAATTTAGTTTATTTAATTTAATTGTAATTAATTGTAGGTAATTAGTTTAATTATAGTGTAGTGTTAGTTGTAATTGTAACTTAGGTTAGGGTTTATTTTACTGGTACTTTTGTACTTATTTTAGCTAGGTAGTTATTAAATAGTTAATAACTATTTAATAACTATTGTACCTAGTTAAAATAAATACAAACTTGCCTGTAAAATAAAAATAAACCCTAAGATGGCTACAATGTAATTATTATTTATATTGTAGCTATCTTAGGGATTATTTTATAGGTAAGTATTTAGTTTTAAATAGGATTAATTTATTTAATAGTAGTAATTTAATTTCGTTTTATTTAAATTATATTTAAGTTAGGGGGTTTAGGGTTAGGGTTAGATTTAGATTTAGGGGTTAATAAATTTAATATAGTAGCAGCGACGTTGGGGGCGGCAGATTAGGGGTTAATAAATGTAGGTAGGTGTCGGCGATGTTAGGGACGGCAGATTAGGGGTTAATAAAATGTAATTAGTGTTTGCGAGGCGGGAGTGTGGCAGTTTAGGGGTTAATACATTTATTAAAGTGGCGGCGATGTCCGGTCGGCAGATTAGGGGTTAAATAATTTTATTATAGTGTTTGCGATGTGGGGGGGGCCTCGGTTTAGAGGTTAATAGGTAGTTTATGGGTGTTAGTGTACTTTGTAGCACTTTAGTTAAGAGCTTTATGTTACGGCGTTAGCCCATAAAACTCTTAACTACTGACTTTTACATGCGGTAGGAGTCTGGACAGGAGAGGGTCTACCGCTCACTTTTTCAGGCGATCGTAATACCGGCGCAATTGACGTAAGGGGATTTGCGGTAAGCTAAAATCGCTGAAAAAAAGTGAGCGGTAGACCCTTTCCTGCCTGACTTGTAATACCAGCGGGCGTTAAAAAGCAGCCCTTAACACTGCTTTTTAAGGCTAATGCAAGACTCGTAATCTAGCCGTTAGTGTTTGTTTTTTTCTGTAATTTAGTACTTTTAATAATGTTTAATTGTATATTTAATTAATTTGAGTAGGGTAAGGTTTTTTAATATGCAATTTATTTTATTTAATTAGTAGTTTAATTTAATTGTAGGATAATAGTTGGGGTAGGTTAATTAATAGTTTAATATAGTTTATTTTAATTCTACAGGTAAGCTTAATTTATTTGAAGATAGGGATGTTGTAATTTTAATTTAAAGTTAGCGGGTTGTTAGGTTTAGGGGTTAAAAGCTTAATTTGATTTGGCGATATGGGGGGCTGATGGTTTAGGGGTTAATATATTTAGTTAGTGGTAGTGATGTTGGGAGGCCAGAGGTTTAGGGGTTAATATGTTTATTTAGTGGCTGCGGTGTCGGGGAGTGACGGAATGGGGTTAGTAACTTTATTTAGGTTGCTGCAATGTCGGGCGGCAGATAAGGGGTGTTTAGGGTTTATGTTAGGGTGTTAGGTGTAAACGTAACTTGTTTACAACCATAGAAATTAATGGGATATCTGGCAGCATCGAACATAAACTTTCAGTGCTTTCAGACTCACATTGATTTCTATGACATCCGCGGCCTCCAGGGTGGCAGATTGAAAACCAGGTACGCTGGGTCAGAATAGCCGCAAGCGTACCTGTTAAAAGTTTGATAACTGTGAAAAAGTGTCAAATAGAGCCGAACATCTGTAATGACGTCAGCATCGATCTGCATTGGATTGAGACCGGCGGATCGTATGTTACGTCACAAATTTCAACATTTGCCGGTCTGTAGGTTTTGATAACTAGGTCGGATCAAGCTTGCAACAATTACGCTGCGGAATTCCAGCGTATTTGCGGTTGAAGCTTTGATAAATATCCCCCATAATCTTGTTTACACAAATATACTCATCAATATAATCTCTTATAATCCCTTCAAGTACCTTCCCCACTATTGATGTCAGACTAACTGGTCTATCACTTCCTGGATCAGCCCTGCTTCAATTTTTTAAAGGTTGGCACCACATCAGCTTTACACCAGTCCTGAGGTACTATTGTAGAGGTTTATCTATAACAGTTTTAAATTCCTGCAAAACCTTGGTTGTATTCCATCTGAGCCTGGAGTTTTATTTACCGTAATGTTATCCCATTTTTGCCCTGATATCCTATAGAGATAACCCAGTTAATGGTATGGTCTTGTATGTTCTAGTTGGTTTTAAAGTACTGTATACTGAAGAAAAGAACTGGTTTAGTAGCTCTGCTTCTTCCTGTCACTGTTAATCCTGCTACCCTTCACACATTGTAATGTACCTGTATTGTCTTTCTTAGATTTCGCGCCATTTATGTACTTAAAAAGCCTTTTAGGATTTTACTTAGAATCCTTTGCAATTAATCTTTAATTTTCCATTTTGGCTAATTTGATTGCTTTTTTTGCATGCTTTGTTACATTCTTTATATATTTGGAATGTTGAGTCTGTACTGTTTTCTTTGTATAATTTAAATACCCTACATTTTTTCTTAATTTCTCCTAACACATTTTTATTTATCCACATTGGCTAACACAGCTATTTCAGATACAAAATAAACATTAAGGAACAATTTCTATAGAACATGCTCAGTTCCCAATAAACTAAATACCAGTTTTCTGGTTTAATAAAAATATAAAATAAAATATAAAAATGTATTTTTAATCAGACTTCTAAACTATTAGCCTTTTATGCAATTTAAATATGTATATCAGAAGGTTCATGATTGATATGATTGGGATGAAATGCTTCAATTTTTTTTAATTTTTTTATTTGCACACACATCATGAATTGATAAGATTGGTAAAGTAAAAAAAAAACAAAAAAAAACTGAATTTAATATGAGGCAGCAAAGTTTTACTTTTGTTTTGGTTGAGTTTTGTTTCCTTCCGTTATGATCTGTGAAATCTCTGAAAGAAAAACTTGGAAACCCTATAAAATATCTGTTTCTTATAACATTTTTGCATGTGTTTTACTTTTGCAACTTTATGTTCCTTTAATTATACTTTATTTCCACATTGTCTTACAGTCCACATATTTATATATTTTTAATTTGCAAGTCAACAAAGAGTAACATTTAAAGTGCCATAAAACCAGTTGAGATCTGTGCATATCCTAAAAGGGCATATCCTAAAAATAGTTTGAATAAAAAAATATTTAAAAATTGCTGACAAGTATTTTAAAATAATTTTCAAAAATAAGCAAAATTAGTTACAAAGCCATGCTGTCTGCAGCCGTCAGCTCCACCCCCCTTATCAGTGTTTAGACACAGGCATTGTATTTCAACTGAGTTCACAGCTTCTAGGCATGCTCCAGAAGATAATCCCTATGCACTTTTGCATTCTATCAAAAAAACAATAGATAGATAGATAGATAGATAGATGATAGATAGATAGATAGATAGATAGATAGATAGATACAGCCATAAAAGGAAATGTGTGGGGGAGTTAGAACTTTACAATTCAGAAACTAAAAAGAAAGGGTTAATAGCGAGGCACTGCAGTATAAATTTGCAGGTAAAGTAATTAAAGTACATATTATTATATTTTGCCTCTATTCCAACTTTTTTTATATGTCTCTTTAATATATCATATCAATTAATACCAACCTAAAACCTTTGCACAAGGAAACTTTATTTTAATAAAATAAAAATCAAGACATTTTCTTTGTATGTCTTCATAAAATTCAAGTTTCTTTAAAAGCAATTACACTTCAGGTAGAAAGTATATCCCGTAAGCGAGAAAGACTCCGAGCTGCAACTGTGCCGCTTATAGCAGCAGTACGTTAGTCACTTTATCTGACAGTAGATCGATCCTATGATAAACGATAGGTGATTGGGATTAGAATCTCATTTTTCTATTGCAGGAGAATATGGCATTTCTCTACAGTAATCTAGTTCTCTCCACAGACAGAGCATATATTAAAGAGGCATTTGGGGAAATCTAAGAGTTCTTAGGTCCTTCACCAAAGAGAATCTCTAAAGAGATCTTATTTAAACTGTAAATGTAATGGAATGTGCCACAAGGCTAGTATTATTTGCCCCAACAAAGATAGCTAAACTTCAGGTCTGCCACTTTCCATAAGAATAATTATTCATGATAATAAATGGATATATTAAACTAATCAGCAACACCAGTATTTGTCTGTAGCAGGTGAATACAGGGAATGCACATCCTAATATTGTAGAATTGCAGAAATCATGGACACATTTTATAGGATTTTAAACAAAAGTAAGTTGTCAACCTACATCAAATCTTTCCTTAAAATAAAAGCTGATATTACTATGGATTTTTAGATAACAAAATTCCGTTTGAGATAATATTTCAATTTGTAACCTCAAACAGTTTTTTTTTTCGGGACCAATTTAGAATCTTAGAATA